>NC_085037.1:6308725-6526156 GCF_963692335.1 Osmerus eperlanus
AAGCCATGAATTCAGGGAAACAACACATTTAAAATGCTTAGGACATACTTCCTTTTTGAATCTGTTGTTTTCTTGTTTTCACCTTAAATCTTACTAGCCACTATAAAATAATACGGTGGATGATATGATTTCGGATTATCTCAGTGATTCCTTGTTAATCATACAGTGTCTGTAATTATGGATACCTGACTGTCTTTGAAGGGGCCTCCTAACAAGCACCAAGGGAGTCAGGTGGCTGAGTGGTTAGGGAATTGGGCTAGTAATCCGAAGGTTGCTGGTTCGATTCCTGGCTGTGCCAACTCACAGTGTGTCCTTGGGCAAGGCACTTCACCCAACTTGCCTCGGGGGAATGTCCCTTTACTTACTGTAAGTCGCTCTGGATAAGAGTGTCTGCTAAATGACTAAATGTAAGCGCTGAGAGAAAGGCTGGTTCAGTTGGCCAGCCGGAAGCTTACCTTGCATCCCTCACAGGCGCTGACGCCATAGTGGTACCCAGAGGACTTGTCCTGGCACACGAAGCAGGGCTTGTAGACTCGTGGTGGGGGCAGCGGAGATGGCGGGCTGGGGACAAGCTCCTCAGAGCTGGTGCTCTGGGTCTCGATGGCTGCAGAGGGAACAGGCAGGAGAGATGTGAGCGAGGTTCGGAGGACAGTGGAGAGGTCAGGGCATGCTGCCGAGACAATAGACCATGGGCAAATTGTGGTTTTGAGAATCTATATATATTTTTTCCGGTTTGCGTACATGCGCGGCCATGGGACCGAGGCCTTTGTGTTCCAAATGAAACAGCCATGTGTATGCATTCATACTTAATGATTTTCTGGGAAGCCCACCTGTGGCCCTATTAGGGTGCACTTTAATCCACAGTGGAAGGCTGGGTCAAACAAGGTACTGTGGGTTCTATTTTCAATTTCCTAGAGTGCTGTCCTATCCCTGTCCCCCCTCCATCGATCTGCACACAGTCCTTCCAGCAGGTTGACTCATTGGATTACATTCTTCCGTACTACATCAGAGCAAACTTAGTTACACATCATTAGAGGCCAACTCCATGCAACCCCTTCCCTTCCCTCGGTGATACATCTCATCTGCTACTAGATTGAACCTCAAAGGCTGTTGATTCAACCAAACATTAAGGTTTGACCGCAAACATGTTGTGTTATGCAGTGGAGAGCCATATGGATGAGAGGGAAGATTGAAGTGTTAGTGTGTATGTCTCTTTGTTTGAGTGTTTTTGTTGTTGGACGAAGGTCAGGATAGCTTGTTCATTAAAATGAAACCAAACCAATATAAAAAGCATTCTTGTCCAGTCAGTCATTTGAAGGTAAAATTATTGATTTCTAAAGCAAAAAGAATGAAAAGACACTTCCAGTGACTTGACTTGAACCGGATTTAATTGAATGAAACAGCTAACTAACCCTATCTGGTCAGTTAGCTGTTCATCTCATTGCCAAAAAAAATGGTTTCCCTCTGATGTGCCTAGCAGGGAGCAGAGTGAGCTTGGAGCCCGTTGGAATCATATGAAGAGACTGTCCCTCCACAGGGGGTTTCATCCAGTTTTATAAACCCACGCATGGGAATCATCTGTAGTATGTAAAACAAGATGTTCCGTGTTCACGTAACAGGGTTCCTGGCGTAACCACTGAGCCACAACACAAATGTATATTACACTTCCCAGGTGGCATGGAGCACTATACTCCTGTACCTGCCTGGTAAAAAAAACCTTCATGTAACTGATCTACCCTCGGAGCGTTTGTGACGGCTGGATAGCTACACAGAGGCGAGAGGGGTATTGCCTTCAGCCTATTTCACCATGCAGGCGTACAGTTCGTTTGGCCGCTGCCTATTTGAAACTCATGGCTGCTTCTAAGAGGCGCTGTGGACACCTGCAGACAGATGGGCCACAGAAGATGCATCCCTCGGCACTTTGAGTGTGTGTGTGAGTGAGAGAGACAGAGAGAGACTGAGAGAGAGAGAGAGAGAGAGAGAGAGAGAGAGAGAGAGAGAGAGAGAGAGAGAGAGAGAGAGAGAGAGAGAGAGAGAGAGAGAGAGAGAGAGAGAGAGAGAGAGAGAGAGAGAGAGAGAGAGAGAGAACAAAGAGTATGTCTGTAATCTATTGTTGGAGAGAAGGAGTGAGTGAGAGAGGCTGTGCTGTATAGCCTGTTGGGCGCAGGGGACCTTTTTTCCATTTTCCGAGTGATTAAACCTGGACGTGACAGAGTCAACTTCCCTGCATGTTAACATACACACACACAGCACCACTAGAAGAATGAAGGCCAGCCACAGACAGGCGCAGGGCTCAACGCGGGTTAGAAGAGACAGAGAAAAATGTCTGATGGTTTCTCCTCCTGAACTCTTAGCCCCCAGTTGAACCTGCCAGGGGGGGTCAAACAGGAAAACATACACACCTTGTTGGAAGCATGTTTTCTGAATTTACAGGGAGGGGAAGTGGGGAGTGAAAACAAAACTCCTGATTTGTCAAGTCCAGCATAACTGAGGGGGTATGAAAACTCGGACGTGTGTGTGTGTGATGTCTGCGTGTGTGTGCACGTGTGTGTGTGTATGCTTGTGCAAGGAGAAGCAACCCAGCCAGGCTCTGTAGGGGTCCGTTCAGCCCCTGTCCTGCAGGGAAGCACCTCCTGTCCACCGCACCTTTTCCACTCTGACTTATGGCCAGTGACATGGCAAAAGATCACAGTCCTCCTTATCCCTTATGGTCTGCGGGACACACAGATGGCAAGGGACCTGAGGCAGGGTCTGTTCTCTGTTCCACACACCGCACGCAATTGAACACAATGATATCGCAATGGCACCGAATTAGGTCAAAGCGGCTTTAAGCAACTAATCACAGAAGAGCAGTTGTCGCTGAATTCCACAATCTGCTTAGAAACCCCCAAAACTGACAAAGACAAGCATGGAGGCAGGTAAGAGACCAGGAGAGGAAGGGATAGAGTGCATGTGAAGTGCGAGTTAGTGAAAGAGCGTGAGAGGGAGAGAGGGAGGGAGGAAAGAGGAGAGAAAGAGAGGAGGGCAGAGAGAAATGTTCTGCTATTCCCCAGGCTATTTGTGTATTTGGTCTGGTCTGAGGGGCGGCTGTGGTGATATGGGTGTGGAACGGTGGGCATAGTACTGGAGGATTAGGGGTTTATTGCGCTGAAACGTTGGGATCATTGGATCCAGTCCCCCTCCTGGACTCAGCTGACAGTTTATCCAGTCTGGAAGTGTTTTTCTCCCTCTTCCTCCGGCTTCTCTGCAGGAGCGGAGAGCACATAGCTCACATACACGAGGCCCCGAGTCAGAGGAAACGTCAGAGTTCACCCAGAGTACACCAAATTAGAACCAGCTTTCCTCAGCACTCGCAGACTCTACACATTTGATTGTGATGGATATACATAAGCCCCTTAAACACTTAAAAAGAAAGAGAAAAAGGACAATGAAAAACAGTCATCAAACCAGCATACAAAATGTTTTCGAAGATTTCACCTAAAAAAGTCCCTTCTCAGGAAGGGAACTGGCTTGGTGAAATTTATAGGGTGGTGGGTTGGTGGGAGTTGAAGTGTGTGTGTGTGGGGGGGGGGGGGGGGGGGGGGCTTCTGAACAGCTTCAGGGGACACGTTGTGCATAAAACTGGCCACATCACCAAAAGATATCATCAAAGTAAAATGTTTCAACTGATCAAGACATGGGGCAAAAGCCTGAATCAGAGTACCAGAGCTGGATGAATCTGGGTCCCTCAGAGGAATGGCACCACTCTCAGCACTGCTCCCTTCCCTTGACCACTCTACAACCCCCGTGACCCCAATATAACTTCTGCTGAGAGGTCAAACTTGCGCTGGGGGCGGGTCGCAGGGAACCCATCTCTTCCAAACTCCATGTAGCACAAGCACAACAGGTGCGCTCCTACTTCAAAGCTCTAATAAAGACAGAGTGGGGAACTATGAGTCGTAAAAGAAGGAAAGAGCGAAGAGGGAAGAGGGAAGAAGAGAGGGAAAGAAGGGGGATGGAGAGTTCCAGTGGGAAGTAGGGAAATGTGCTAGTTTTTATTTTTATCCTTGGAAATTGTTGCCTTACAAGCCGGCCTGTGTTATGATTTTATGCTCCCAAGCCAGAACTTTAAGTGGTAATTTGATCCTGACGAAAGCTCTGAAGTTGTTAGAACATGTCAAGTCTGCTCTTTCCTAAGCTCCACACTGGGTGAGTCAGCCAACAGTGTAAGGAAAGTCTGCCTAAACGAGAGTGTCTTGCAGAGGACCAATAACACACTTCAGCAGAAGGATTGTTTGAAGGTTGGAAAATTCATTCAAATATTTCTTATTCATCAGCACTAGAAATCAGACACAACATCACCATCAACTGAATCATGAAAAAAGGAGGATTTTTTTCAGTCCTCGACATACGGTTTACCACCGTTTTGCCGCAACTCAAGCCACGAGGAGAATCTCCAGACAACGCCACTCACACGACTGTTGTGGTCGTACTGTGGCACTGCACCGGTGCTGTGGGAAGCCGGTCCAACGCTCCGCACATTCCTGACACAAGAGTGGGAGTCCAGACAACTCCACATCATGCAGATGAAGCATGGCCTGTCATCAGACAGCTTCCTCTCGTTTCAAAGTTGTACACAGCTTTTAACACCCCCACCCACCACCACCACCCCCCCCCCCCCCTATCCCACTAAGCTGTCGTTTTTCAGGCACGCAAAATTAACTTCGTGTGCAAGCTGTGCCAATGGCCTTTCATGTCCTTATCAGAGGCGCATACGCCTTGAAGACAGAGACACTCCAATTAGCCTATATCACAAACATACACTGAACACTATATTATGCTGTAATCTTGTCAATCTGTTTGTAACAAAGAGTGGACCTGAAATGACTGTGAGAAGACTTGCAGTCTCATGGGCAGCCAGTGGAACTGCCAATATTAAGCTCACATTTTTTAAGCAAGTGTGTGCATACATATTATAATCAAAGGGAATTATCTCTGGCACAATACTGACCACACACTGCACTTTTTTACGCACTTGAGTAAACACACACACAAACACAGTCTTACGTGCCATGTCTCTTGGCACGTAAGACAAAACAACAATAACAACAATTATATTTGTGACAAAACATCCCATCATAGAAAGGATTTCATCCCAGCTTTGTCAAACCTGCATGGATGATGTTTGAGGTGGTGACAAGAGCAAATTATATCATTAGGGCACAATGGACAGAGGGTTATTCTCTCAGTAAAAACACACCTTACGATTTTGTACAATGGTAGACCTGATCATTCCAAATTAACATCTCAACTAAAAAGGAGAAGCGTGTTGGAGAAGCTTTCACTGACAATGTAGCTAATTAATTCCCAGGGGCTTTCCATTATCCTGAATAAATAATTTAATAAGGCAACATTTCAATGAACTTGCTCAGGAAGCTTTTCAAACCAAAGTCTAATTCATACTGTGCTTTTTTCAAACATGAGAGGGCAAAAGGTTTCCAGCACAATGGCACAAAAGGCTAATGTGTATGTGTGTGAACCAGCATCCAGAGATAAACTCCAATCAACGTTATCTTGTTCCGATTGTCCCGGTTGATGAATTCAGTTTTTTTATCAGCCTAATTTGCGTTCGACTTGTGGCAGTGATTTTCTAATTGCACTGAATTGCAAATCAAAAGTGTCATTTTTAATTACAGTGATCATTTATTTTAATGCCTAAGATGATTTAATTATTTAATGGTTGCTTAAGCAACACACATGCTGTAATGAGTTAACAGGGAAACTGTGTTTTCTAATATGATCCCAGCAAAGATATGCAGGAACTCAGACCACCATTCTCACGAGTCTTTGGATTACTGTGTCACCTCAAAAGTGTACTTGTATAAATATGTTAACGCCTGAAATGACACAATTTGTAAGATTATTACATATTTTTTCTGAAACCAAAGCAAATCAATGAACAATTGTTTTGACATTGTTGTTGTATCCTACTTGAAACTATAATGAACTTTAACTAAAACAAACCTTGTGATTCTTTTCATCACTAGATCTATTTTTATATTGTTATTATATTTAGCATCTATAATTCTATCGTTTATCATACCAATCATTGTCACCCCTGCTGTGGGGTTACCGATTTGATTATTTATTTTTTATTAATTGGTTAAAACCAAGTTCTGTCAATACATTTATGACCACAAAAACATAAATGGCCTAACAAAATCTAAGCTTTGACACAATGATCCAGAAAAACAGTTTGATCAAACAAATCGCTTGTGTAAAGAGCAAATGGATTGAGGAACTTCTAGTAGCAACCTTTTCCACTTTACCTTCACTGATAAGAAACCCTCAAGACTAATGTGTGCCCCTCGAGCAAACATGTCCCGGGAAGTGCCAGTGAGACAGCGCTTAAGCTTATCTTTACTCCGTCGTTATATTTTCAAAATAAATCACGGAACAGGAGGGGATAGGGCTAAACAAACACTTCACGTGCTTGGAGATCGCGCTTTCACAATAATCGAAGGCTCAGACGAACACAGATAAGCCAACTATTTCCATATTAACCAAATGAAACGGTATGAGTTGCAGTTTAGCAACTTGTGAGGGGATATGAATTGAAGCCATTAGTCTTCCCATAAAAAGGAGACAGTCTAATGAGGCTAGTTCAAAATGCGGAGATTGATTTGACGTCGAACATTTGTAGCCAGCTAACGGTTGAAATGTCGACTGGACATTTATCCAAATCAGCGTCCTAGCGGACTTGCGGACTTCTCCGGGGTCTATAGGTGACTGGCCGCCCCCTGTCACCTCTTGTGCTGGGGTGGAGGTGTCAAAGCGCCTGCCTGTGTTTACTCTTTGCATTCCTTAGTCCGGTGTGGGACATGGAATCACATAAAGAAAATAGGCTACATCAGCAAGTTAAGGCTGCTTCCATGGCCAGAATTTATGACCCGGTGGATAAAATATGGCTCTGTTAAGGACTCTTAAAGTATGATCTAGTTTGCTTGTAAGTGAGCTGCTTCAGTTGGTCCGATCAAGCCTTCAAGTTTTTTTAATTGGACTCTGTACAGTGTACATTATAATTATGCTTGGCAGGCCAGGTGCTTACCTAAACGAGTGACACTAACTAGCCTACTACACTGTGTGACAGACATGACATGCAACTTGCCGTCACACCGTTTCTAGCACATTATCATGATTTAATGAGCAATAAAGAGGATGGAAGGGCCCCCAGTCTTCAACTTGTGTGTGCTTGTCAGAAATTGCAATATGTTTATACATCGCAAATTAAGCAATATCCTAGTCTACTTTAAGAAACACTTATTCAGCCTAAACATTTAGATGAATAATAGTCGAGATAATGTTTAAGACAAGTGTGGGAAACACCTGTGGCATGGATAGTAACCTGTTATTTATCGATATCTACTCCGAATGGAGTTTTGTACCACTGGTATTAACGCTTTAGCTTATAGGCTACATTTTCAAAACAATTGAACAAGTAAAGGCTGAACCTACACTGAGCGCTCCGGCGATGCTGCCAATCTCTTTGAGTCAGTCCGCTGAAGCATGCTTTCAATGCCTTTTCCTGCAGCATACACGAAGAGGGACCCGAAGTGTAGAAATCCAGCATTTGTCCTGGACTCACGGCAAGAACATCCATACAGTCAAACATGATGTAGCTTCGCAACTGTATACTATTATATTGTTTGTCCTTTAGCATGAATAAGAACTGCAAACATAAGTCCACAGAACTCCATCAAAGTCTGTCCCTTTTTTGGCACGTATATCTTGGTAGGCAATTCTTCCTTGTGTAGAATCATGAATAATGACAGACACCCCTGTTAAAAGCTTGAAATTGATCCAAATGGTAATTTGCCATTTTACTGCGTTGTCAAGTTATTGCGATGATAGGTGTGTTAGTCAGTCACCTCAGTAATATCCCAACGTGTTTATCGCGAAATGTTGTCCATGCCGTACCGTGGGTTTACAAACAAGAGTCTTCGCTCGAGCCCGCGGTATTGAAATATTCTTTTATAAATATCATAGATCGCGTTTAAAACCACATCTCCCTTTCGATGACGAATTGGTTATCCTGCCTCCACGCAGCTCATTTCCTACTAGTTTTGTCACAGAGAATGAAAGATTGAATTGCCTAATATATGCGAGTGAACTTTCTATGAACCCTTCCGAGGCTGCTAACCTTCAAATGACCCAACCAGTCTGACATCACCAAGTCCCAGGATTCTCACACAGCCTCAAAACCACCAGCACTTCTGCAGCGGGAGCGGCAGAAAAGAGAAACGCTTCTGAGAACGTCCTTTTCTTTAGTAAGAAACACATTTCCTTAAGCAAAACATAGTTTTCCTCAATTTCGAAATATCTTTAATGTAGCCTATCCCACAAAGCGGGATTTTGCCCGTTTTACCTACAGTTGACAGCAGTTTATTGAAGTTTTAGATCCGTGTTTCTTACGGCAGTGTACGCTTGCAATTATGAAAAAGATTTCAAAAAGTTAAACAAAAGAAGAATTCAGTTACAACGAACGTTTTTTCCCCATATTTTGAGCATGCCTCTCCATCGTAGGAATACACATTTTCGATGTCAAAATGTGCGCATTAAACTCAGCACTCCATGACTTTAAAGTGTAGAATATTATGGTATGTTCAATGCTTCCTTATAATTTGATCACGAACTGGAACATATGTCAATTAATTAAAATGTTGATTATTGCATGAAATCAACAAAAGAAATGTATTCTAAATTGTGACAAGTTCTCAATCAGAACGCTAATAGATATTAGCACGCGTAAATAGCCCTAAGCCTTTTTAAGATGTGTTACTATCGTACTAATTATCCTCATCTTACCATGTTATTACCCTTTCAGGTACAATGCATGTGTTACGTTTCAGTATCAAGCAACTGAATAACTTGCTGCAGAAGGGCAACACAGGTTTCACACACCAGTCAGACAGTAGCCTATAATTCAGTCACAACAATTATTCCCAAATATATTTACACTTTACCTGAAATACACTATTTGCATACATTCTTCTCTTTCTTTTTCTCTCTCTCACACACACAGACACACACACGGAGAGATACACATGCACACACTCACTCCCTCCCTCCCGCCATTCACTCTCTCTTTCCATCTCTCTGTCACAGGATAGGAGCAGTAGGAGTCTGCCCCTCACCACGACTGAGTAAACAGCCTATTACAGCCCTGCATGGGCTCCAAACTCTTGTCCAGGCCACAACCGCAGGTTGGCTTTCAGCTGATGTTCAAAAAAATAGATCACTTCCTGGTTACCAGAACGACAGGAGGAACAATTTGCCATGTTATTGCTGAGCTATACTTCCGTTAAGGTAAATATTGTTACTGTACTAAGCCCAACTTAGAAGCTGATTTGACATTGAGGAGGAAGATAAGTTATTTATGTGGAAGCCTCGTTCTGAACTAGACTAATTAACAGCTATTAACAGCTGTCCTTCAACAAGAAGTAGAAAATGTCAATAGTGAATTGATCTTGACATCTTCAAAATAACGCTCTGGATAAGAGCGTCTGCTAAATGACTAAATGAAAATTAATAACACCTTTGTTTTTTGTTTGTTAATGCTCATATATGCTTTGCATGTAAGCTCTGCACTCCATGGGGACTTTAGCACTGATTACATGTTCTACTTAGCATGTTTATTGCTTGTAAGATACAAACACGTCAAGTCAGCAGCAGGCCATGTTAAGAGGGTCAATTCCTGGAAACTGATACAGAGCCTCCAGTTACAATACCAAACTATCAGTAACAGCAGTCATACTGGTAGGTGCACGTCACGTTAAACAAATCTGACAAACTGCTATTCTGCAACCTGTCCAAATTCTCGGACTCCTCTCTTGTTGCAATAGAACGATATGACGGTCCTTGTATGAACATGATGTTTCAGAGAGAGAGAGAGATGCGCTCGATCACTGAGGGGTGAACTATCCCCACGGAGCTCATGAATACTGCAGCAGGACCGAAAACCGAGCTGAAAAGGTACCCGAGCCCCCCCACGTACACCACCTGACCCCCGCTGCTCACCCACTGTAACAGTAGCCCCCCCCCCCTCCTCGTCCCGCACCCCCCATTAGCCAGTCCATGCAGGTAATGAATACACCTGGAAATACACCTGTAATTAGAAGGTGATAATGAACCCGTCCATCAAGATAAGCCGCTTTCTGGCATCGATGCCCCGCAGCTCTTGGCAGCCACTGGCCAAAGGCACCGGCCCGTGATGCTAAGAGTATACAGCTGATCATTTAATAAGGCCGGACAAAGCTTGACATTTTAATTTTTTTTAAAGAGCGTCACACTGGTCAGACAGCTTTCGGCCATCTTTATATTTAGTTTTGCATGGTCAATGCTTGGAGGTGTATACAACTCCAAATGTATAGTCTGCAGCCTCAAGCATCTTTAACATAATTTTTTTATTTTACTTTCAGTAACAAATAAATAAGAAGAGTCTGTTTTATAGAACTTGTTAATTCCTCCATGGTTTTTATATAGTTTAAACAACAATTTATTATCTGCACATGCACTCAGTCCACATGTAATTTAATTGAGCTTGCATGACAAAAGCTAGGATTATTTTTCAGAAGGACTTGCAGTGAACCCAGCTTCTCCCAGTCTTCAATAGGAATCATCATTTGCTCATGCATTTCCAGAATCCTGTACCAAATCCTGTACCTCAATCAACAACAGTTAATATAAAGCAAAGCCACCACTCAATATAGACTGACTCGTTGTTTCCTACCCTTCATTGCCTGAGCGAATGTTTAGGGGAATTTGATTATTTATTGTTTAATGAATGTATTCAAACAATTGACCTAATGTGTGATTTGGAAACACAGAAAGTAAAGCTAACCAAACCCAAGTTGTTGTACAATTGCTTGTCTTTATCAGCAATGCTTTCCCATTGCATAAAAGTAGAGGATTTTTTCTTTATGTATTCACATTCTTCTCCACTCTCTGACATACTCTGAAGACAAACCTTCACTCACTAGGCAGTATTAAATGAGTTCCAGGTGAACAAAGTTGGGAGTGACTGGCTGAGTACACCAAGAACAACCCTGCATGCAGAAAACACAAACCAAATTCATCCTTTGAAAAAAGTATCCCCAATGCTTGTGTGTGTGCGCTCCAAGTAGCTTTGAATGTTCTCGAGCTAAGTTCAGTCACCAAGGGAACAATTGAACACCCTTTTCAGAATTATATTTAGCAATTCTAGTTGACCTTTTCACCCTGTGTGGAGCATTCCTTGACAGTTTTTTTTTTTGCAGCGTGTTAACAGAGATCGTTAACGGTAACTTTGTAAAGGTGTTTGTGTCTATCTACATCTATATATTAACGTGTGAATCTGCAATTAGTGTATTACACAATAACATATTTTCAAAGCAGGTCAATATTAGATGGCCTTCCTTGGCATAGTGAACGGATATTCACATATCCACAGCCCTATTCCAAACAACATCAACCCTTTACACAATGCAGGACAGAATTCAATATATGGAGTTTGATTCATGCTGTGAATGATTAGTATACACTAGTTTTATAAAGGAAGGTGAGATAATTGGGCGAAGCAGGTTCATACAGAAAAGTCAGAGACCCTTCTGATGTCGCTCAACACCGTGGTCACATGACATAGCTTGACACTCCTACTTACAGCAGGGCGGTTTACTTAAAACCAGGTGTACTCACCCACACAGCGACATTGCCCAGCGCGACACAGGATGTGCTACGTGTTTCTCCTGTTGCCCCCCCCCCCCCGTGGTTCTGTGCCCCCTCTACCTAAGGGGGAATGTGTATCGCCACAATGTTGAGACAGTGTCTCATTTGGGGTTACTGGCGAAGAGCCTGTGCGAGTGGAACCATATACGCCATGACCAACATGTGTATTCTCAATAAACATTTCTTATACTACTAATTGAGTCTTTCTTCCTGAACCATTCACTGACATGGGATTCACGAATCCGACAAAAGCTATAGAATTCCACTAATAATGCTTGCATCACAAATTACATTATTGGTCCCGCTATACAATGGACTCCTTGGACTGAGGAGAAATAGATACGTGATTGTGAACAAAGAGTTCACGAGGACAATGGACCTTCCCATGTTATGATCAGGATATTTACAGTGAACATTTGTCTTAGGACCAAAGCTAATGAACATCGACTATGTGGGCGATCTTGACTCGTTCCAGACGTGCAGTAGCGCTGGCCAGGGCTATGGAGGAGGGAACCATTACAAACTAGCAGGCAATAATGGATGCTCATTTACAGCTAACAGCCTAAGTACCTACAGCAACGACTCCCCTGTTGGAAATCTGGGTCGATGCAGATGCCGTACTTACTCTCCAGTCTAAGTGTTTTAATGTGATTGCTCCTATTGTTTACTCTTCTCCCACCTACAGTACCAAGTGTGGCGTGTAGTCTGGGCTCATTTGTAAGTTAGTGTGTGTGTCTTAGGATGGATGAGGCGTTGAGAAAGGTGGGGGCGTAGAAATCATGTTTAGTTTTTCACCAAAGTGTTTAGCTCCCAGAACATAAAACCCATCGTGTTGCCATATTGTTTCCTTGCCTGTCGTTCAAAGCAGTTAACAGGTCTATTATTTTGTGAATAACACAGTAAACCTTTTGGTTCTGGAGCTAGACGACAGAGGGCAAAGCCACATCATCACTCTCCTGTCAGCAGGAAGTGTCAACAAAAAAATC
The DNA here is from genome assembly GCF_963692335.1 of Osmerus eperlanus. NCBI lineage: Eukaryota > Metazoa > Chordata > Actinopteri > Osmeriformes > Osmeridae > Osmerus > Osmerus eperlanus. The sequence goes on from NC_085037.1 coordinate 6,321,454, forward strand.
AGAAGATCAACATTCCTTCCACAGCAGCCGCCCCCAAAACTCGCCCGCCCGCCCTCACTCACACACACCAGTCCTGACCTGTCCATAAAAGACAGGCTGCCCCTCCCTCCCTGTTGCTGCGTGGCTGATGGGAGCTACCCATCAGCTAGGCCGGCTTCTCCGTGGCTCGAGGAGGGATTACCGGCGTTCAGGCGGTTTCACATGGTGAGCTCCAGCCTGTCTGATCACAGAGCCGCTCGGCTATCTCCCCACCTCGTCCCAGAGGCCTGTGATTTTACAGAGATTAGAACACAAAGTCCCATAATCTCTCCCTCCGCACTCTTACTATTGATGGCCATCTCAAACGTGCTCTCCTGGCCCCTCATGTACACACACACACACACACATGTAAATGTGTACATTAACACTCTCACACAAGCACACAAAGGAGAGAGAGAGACTTTCTGACAGAAAACGGTACCATTTATTTTTATTATATCGCACTGCAGCTCCTCTGCTGTTGGCTATAAACGATCACATCGTTCAAGCATCCAAATAAAAATTACAACCGCTATTATAGAGCATTCAGAGAGTTCTAATGGCTTAATTTGTGAACAGGGATGGTGTAGATTTTTAATAATTACCCTTTGAGAAAAGTACTACGTTTTCTCCCATTAAGTGTTATGCATCCTTCAGCCTGGTTAGTACAGTACATAACGGCAGAACACAGACGCCTAATTCAATCACAAAGCCCCAGGGCAGCCTAGGCAGTGTAACTACATCATGGTTAACCATCTTGATTTTATCTGAATTATAGAAAATGACAAGTGAACTTAACATGAACCAGAGTCAGGGTGGAATCCTGCTATTGGCATTTCTTAATCTAGGCAGGCTGGTGCCAGAAAATCAATACATTTCATTGGTGCTCGTCCTGGGCTGTTTTCTCTCACTAGGACTCTCACCGTCCTGAAGGGAATGGGGAGAGCCTCTGACACACTGCAGGCACGCAGGCGAGAATGGTGAGAAAGAGAGAGAAAGAGAGCGGATGGAGACAGTCTGCTGTGCAAGGTAACCACTATTCCGACACGCTGAACCTAAACAAAATATGTACCAGGAAGTTGGAACTGGGAAACGCCCCCCAAATATCTCAGCTGGATGATTTTTTTTTTCTTTCTTTTTTTACAGCAAACTTACTTTTCATCAGGTGCCATTAGAAGTCCCATTCAAGTCATTGGATTGAGTTCATGCAGCATAACCAAGGTGCTGACAGGAGCTGATTACCCAATAAGTCCTGCACCCCTCTGAGGAGCCTGGAGGAGGGGTCACCCAGAGGACAGGCATGCAGGAGGGCCTTCCTGTGGGCCAACTATGACCCTACCCCGGTGCCCTGCCCGGACCAGACCAGAGTAGGGGAGGCGAAGGGAAGCAAAAAACGCTTCTTCCCCCACTGAATCTGCTCTCCGCTCACTCTCCCGTATTCTTTTGTCTCCTCTCTCTGTCTTTATCTCTCTCTCTTTGTCTCTGTTCAACACTCCACCCCCCCCTAGTCCTCTCTCTACCCACTCACATCCCAGAACTGGAGTCTCTAGCCCCTTTTGCACAGCCTGTTCAAGGAAGGAATGTTGCGCTTTTATGCCGCCTTCTAGTTCTGTATAAAAGGTACGAACACGGATTGTGTGTGTGTGTGTGGGGGGGGTCATTGTTGTATTGGCATTAAGCTGGCAGCAGAGAAGCTGAATCAACGTTGGTGTAAAGAGAGAGCCGGCATGGTGGGACTACACACACTAGAGGCCGATGCTGACGTCACGCCTTGGATTCCAGAACGCCGGCATGCTATCTAAAACCCCACACGGGCCGGCATTACGACACATTTGTTTGGTTCAGTGTAAACAAACAAAGCCACCACGAAGAGGGGTCTTCTGAACAGCTATATTGCGGGATCTCTGTGTAAAAAAAGGCCTTCGGTCTGGCTGTTTCTTTTACCCCCCAATCCCTACAGTACTCCTCCACTTTCAACTGATTGTTCTTTTCCTCTCTCTCTCTCTTAAAACGCTCTGGTGCTTGCATCTCTCTCTGCTGGTTGATATCACTCTGCTCCCAGAACCCTGGATGTGAAAGGGTCGTGCTTTCAACTTCCGCCCATGACTTCTGCAGGTTAAGCAATCGACCCAGTAAATGTGTCGTTAGTGCTTTCTCACTGCAGAGTTGGTTTAGGGCACTGGGTCATGTCTTTGTCTGAGGTTGACAGTACTCTAGCCAGAGATGGGGCCAGAGAGACGGAAATAAAGAGAGAGAGGGAGATAGAGAGAGAGAGAGGGAGATAAAGAGAGAGAGTGATGTAAAGAGAAGCACAAAGATGAGGAAAAAGACTAAATGGAACATACAACTTTTCAAATATGCCATTTAAAATGTGGCTATGATATTCTTTCAGATCCATACACTTCAACTCTCTAGAAACACCTTGAACCCACCAAGCAGCCATTTGTGAATGTGAAGTATTCGTTTTTCCTTCAGAATTTTATTTTAAGTTGTCCTGGCACTCAAAACAGAAACCAACTCAATTAGCTCCAACCTGCTTGTAAAGCCCTGCATAGAATAACAGATGTCATTGCCAGTGCTTCAATGAAGGCTGAGCAGGGAGAGCAAAATCCCTGACGTGAAATCACAGAAATCACTGTCATCAAGATATCCATCGTTCCCCTTTATCTTTCATTCTTGTTTATATTCAGCGCTGCTGCATCCATGTAGCCATTGTATCATCTGACCTCAGAGCAGCACGGGCCTCCACGACCCCTCGCCAGCGGTGCCCTTTTCAAAGGCCCGCATCCCTGCATCGCCGCACAGAAACACGGCGGCCCCTTCCCCTCCACCAGAGAAGAGCCACGAGCAGAAATAACCTTTTGTTGAAGCCTCTCAAAACTAAAACAGCTCTCCAGTTTGCTGGCCTGCCTCCAAGAAAAACTCCCTCAATTAGAGGGATCTGTTCATGGCTTGTGCGTGCTCGTGGATATGGTGGGCCCTCCAGGCTCCTAGCAGAAGTACAGGCCCCTAAGAAAGAAGCCTCTATGCTCTGTCCGCAGAGGAGATAAAGCCACCTCTATCAGAACCTCTACCTTCATAGCACACCACCACGCTAGCCACATGCTTGCTGAGCACACACAGGCATCTGATTGATGAGCCGTGATGTGGCTGGGGGCTATATATAACCGGGTGGTACACAAAAAGCCCAGCATTGCATGCTAGCTATGGGCCAGAGTTGGGGTACACACACACGCATACACACAGTGCCTCAGTGTGTGCCATGCCGTGACTGATCACAGGAGAGACAGAGAAGCTCAGGCTGTCTGTGGGAACCGGCCTCTTTCACACACCCTGCGTACGGGACAGATGATGGTATATGACTGATCCACTTGTGGAAGATTCGGCAGCGAGCACATAAGGGTACTGTGTGCACGCTGTATCTGGGTACAGAGTGTGTGTTCGGTGTTCTGGAGTGCAGGCTGTTTTGCATGACTGCGCGCAACACATTAAGCAGAGTGAATGCCTCTTCCTCTCTGTAATTGAGGCTGGAGATCTTGCCTACTTATCTCTGAGAGCAGGCGGGAGCTTTCCTCTCAGTCCCACACATTACTGTAGGTCTCAACGCACCGTGCAGCATTCAGGATCTCCTTTGTGAGGGAGCTTTGGGGCTGCCGCTCATTTCTCACCCTTTTTTCTTTCTCCCTTTCCGAGGCTAGATCAAATGCGGGGGGAAACGCGAGTGTGAAAACCTCCTTCTAAACCAAGCTTTTCTTTCCTTCATTCCTTCACATTGACCAGGTTCTATTCGTGGTTGTGTGACTCTTACCCACTTACACAGCACCGGATAGGGATGAGAAGGGTAGCTGTGTGACAGCTACTAATCAAACCGCCAGGATATTTCAAAAGAATGTTCAAAGAGCCTCACGTCCACAAAGGAACGACGCAGACATGTTAATGGAAACAGAAGATACAGAATCAATTCTCTGCGGCGTGGACCACAAGTTCACCGTGTCCTGTGTTTGACTCTTCTCTCCCCCCCCTCGCTGCCTGTGGCTCCACCCCATCTCTCGCTACTCACACTTCCCCCCCCGCTGATGAAATCTACCCCCCCCCCCATCTTCCCCCATGGTTGGGCTGGAACCCCTCCCCCTCCCCCCCTCCAAGTCCACCCACCCCTCCTCCACTCCCATACCACCCACCACCATCGAAAAAAAGTGTGATCTTTAAAGCGACCCGCATCGCGGTGGATCTCCCAAACAAAGAGATGCTCTCCGGCCCGCTTTGTAGCGACGGGCCTCTCAGAGCAAACAGGGCGCTGAGAACTGCTTTTTCATTGTCTCATCTTCAAGGGGTAATAAATTAAACCCGGGACAGCCAGACAAGCTGCTACAGGGAGAGAATAAGAATGCTACCGTTAAAAAGGCTGGCTTTCAATCAAAGTCCATTCAAAGAATAGTCGTGGTTTTGTATGGACGCATGTTGTGCCTATTAATGAACGTACAAAAGAGGCAATTTTCTTGATTTATGTGTGGCAACCATGGAGAGCCCAGTGTGAGCGCGGGCAGGGAAGGCCTTTACATTAGCGCCAGCTCCAGGCTTTCTTAGACTGACACAGAGGGGACAAATGATATGATACTGGTGTCTGTGTTACAGGGAGATGCACTTGTTTGTTCATGGACAGCTTTAACTAGTGGTCCGTGTTACACCCGAGGAATCACCAATGGTTTTCTATATACATGTAGAGAGACAGGCGACTTCCCCGGCCACATTCTCATGATCAGAAGCCTGCACGGCCCTCTCCTCGCCCAGCGGGCCAAGGCGGTCCTGGGACAACTGCTAAGCTCCGTAATCAAAGCACCATAATTCAAAAGTCCCTGCTCCCCCCCAAAAAGTGATTTGTTTTGAAGGGGGGAGTGGGAGCACGTCGTGCCCTCGAGGTGAAACCTTTCTGTTTGTTTTTCACTTCGTCTTCCCCGGCTTTGCCGTGTTGTCATTTCAGCATCGACAGTATTTGGAGTTTGTTGATGAGCTGATGAAGCTCATGTCTCCAGACAGCTCGTGAATTGGAGACGATTGATGGCCAACCTCAGAGAGTAGGGGCCTCAGAGACTGAAGCCCCTCATTAGCCAACTCCAGATGTGTGCCAGATGTGTGTGTGTGTTTGCAAGTCCGAGTATTTGCATGCATGTGTGTGTGTTGATGTGTGTGTGTTTATGAGAGTCCAAGCAAGTGCGCGTGTGTGTATGCGTGTGCGTGCATGTGTTTGTGAGCGTACATGCATTTATGTGTGTGTGTGTGTTTATGCAAGCCATCAAGGCAGCAGAAGAAGCTGTGTTCCCCTGGGGTAAAAGAGAGACTCTGAACACTCCCAGATGCAGAGTTATCATATAAAATAGTGATGTGGCACAGTTCAAGAATAAAACCAGACACCCATTCAAAACAGATCAAAATGTGGAGCATGGAATAAACATACTTTGCCTAGTGAGGGAGCGTAGAGCTCTTCGCAGAGTTTTTACCACGGTGAGGAATATTTAGGAAACCCCTGGCCAAGAGTGAACTGTGAGTGAACTGTAGTAGAGGGTGCACTGAAAGGTTGAACGCAAAAAATCTCAGAGCACTGATTCCAGGCAGTGGAGAGAAGATTTTTATAGGATTATTATTGAATTTTGGGGGGAGGATATTAGCGGAACTCATGGTGGGTGTATGTTGTTTACATGAAACAATAAAAAGGTATTAGGGCTACCACCCCCCCCCACCCCCCACCCCCTCTGCCCGGTCACACAGACCTCTCTCCATGTAGAGTGACATGTAGCACACATTCATTTGCCAGCCACTTGTGTGCACATTGATTTTCAATTCAGAGGGTTACCACATGGTGTAATGAGTGAGCGCTGCATTATTCCCACTCTGCCAGAGATGCAGACTGCACGTGACCTAACTACTCTGCCACGGATGCTAAGATCCTGTGAACAACTAACGAAGGAAACAGACGACATCGAACACTGCAGGAGAAGGGACTAGAAAATAAAACATGAGAATGAATAGGGGATATAGTTTGTGTGTGTGTGTGTGTCTGAAGTCTATGAGGGAGATCACAGAGTACAGCCCAGGGTCGACATCCAGACATTTTTGAACATTTTTTTATATAAAAGTCTAAAGAATATTTTGTTGGTGTGTGTTCAGTGAAGAATCCAGTATCTCGATGGTTGCTTTACTTGATCATTCCTCAAGTCTGTCGACAACAGAAGAAAACCCTTGTTCAAAGGTCTTGGTGAGCGTGAAAGTGATTCAGTAACAATGTTGAGCCTTTGTCACAGTTGAAAATACCAAAACAATTATAATTGAACTATGTACTACCATTATGCCTTGCACACAATATTTGTTAATTTGATAAAATATTATTTCACCCTGAACTCCTAGACTCCTAGACCACTGCTCCTCCGCGTCGAGCCAGTTGAGGTGGCTCGGGCATCTGATCAGGATGCCTCCTGGATGCCTCCCTGGTGAGGTGTTCTGGGCACGTCCCACTGGGTAGAGGCCCCGGGGAAGACCCAGGACATTGACTGGTTCGACAACCAACACACTATGCTATAAAGGCTAAATCTCTCTAAATATGCTAAATCTCTCTTTGAATAATCTACATTGAAGACAAACAGATTGAGTCCTTTGACATTGTCATGTATCTGCTGTCAGCTTAAAACAATGTAATGGGAACCATGACAACCCAGTCATAGTTTTCCGTGTGCAGCAAAAAAAAATGAGGTTGATAGTTTTCCAGAACTTTTCGTGGTATTTTTCAGTATCTTAGTGTGTTTTAGTTTTTCAACAAAGAGCAAAAAAATTAAGACAGTGTAAATACTTGTATGCCTCCATGGCAAACTTTATCAGAATTTTGTTGGATCATAAATATCAGCCTGCTATGTTTCACACTTTTTCAAAATGTTTTCATAAAAGTAAATAAGATCCTCAAAGTTATCCGTGAATTGAGAGATATCATTTCCAGGACACAGAAAAGGAATGTTGCTCTGAGCGTTTTTTTTAAATGATAGATGAGGAAGTATCAGCATTCTGGCTGTCAGATAAAAGCTGTGCTAAGCCTCCGCAGGGTCATGTGCAGGTAGCGTTCTGGCAGGTGGAGAGCACAGGTAACCCTCCTCCTGGCTGCCAGACGGACAGAGAGGGGGATGAAGTGAAAGAAGGATGACAGGCGAGGAGCCGGTGGAAAGTTTCTGACAGATGGGAGATGATAGATGGTTAGGGAAGGCAGGAACCAGGAATAAGACCCTGACATGCAGGGAACCACATCTCTCTTTTCTTCTGTCTGTACGGAGACCCATCCATTGTGTTAACTATGTACTAGCCATAGTACATTACAGCATAGACAACACGTGTGTGTGTCTGTGTGTGTATATGAGTCTTGACTATGCCTTCTCTCCAACAATAGATTACAGACATACTCTTTGTTCTCTCTCTCTCTCTCTCTCTCTCTCTCTCTCTCTCTCTCTCTCTCTCTCTCTCTCTCTCTCACACATTCTCTCTATCACATTCTCACACACACACCCTCCCTGTTCACAGAGAATTTCTGATCTTGACTGGGTCAATGAGATATACTCAGTAACAGTAACTGTTCATCAGCATTTAAGCTACTAAAGAAATAGTTCTCTTTTTACACCATCTTCAACCTACTTGTTCAAACTATTTTGATCATGTCAATTAGTAGATACAGTACCAGTCAAAAGTTTGGACACATTTTCACATTCAGGAAAATGTGTCCAAACTTTTGACTGGTACTGTATATAACTCTCACATCAGCTTCATTATCAGTTTCTAAAAAAAGACCAACATGCTCTGAACACAATGCAAACAGGGCTCAGTTTGAGGCTCAATAGAGCAACAGAAAAACCAGCAATAGGGATGCTTCATAAAGTCTCCACAATCATTCTCAGGTTAGCTTGGCGAGAACACGATGTCTCAAACCGAAATGAAAACGCTTTTAAAGAGCGAGGCGTTCAGGCGACGTACACGGACGGCTTGGCTCATGTCTTGCTTTTCTCTTAGCTGTGCGTGGAGACGGCAGCACCCACGGCCGAGATCAAGTGAGAGAAACGGCAACATGTAAACAAAGCAGCTCTAACACTTGAGTGTAATTGCCCTGGCACTGCTGTCTATGTGCCGTCTTTCTTTGCACTTCACAAACGAGTGCCACGGAACTCCACACCCCCCCAGAGAGACTCCAGTTCAGGCTGCCTCAGAGCACCTCCTCCCTGGGCATGGGAAGCCAGAACGCCCCCCGGGGTGAACCTGACAGGTGGATTTCATGACACAGAGTTATGTTTTTTGTTTTTTATTTTATTAGGGGGGAGGAGGGTTGGGGTGTACGGGGGGGGTGGGGGACAGCACCACACGGCTAAATAGATAACGTAACCCAGGGACGTTGTCAAAATATGACAGCGGTGGAGGGAAAAATCACCCGGGGCCAATTACTGTGTGAGAAATAATCAGCTCCACACCCAAGTCTACTGTATATCTTGATTATCTGCTGAGATGGTTATTGCTAGATTCTGTGTGATTGCCTTACAAACCCCTACCCACATACCCAGAAAACCCTCTTCTCCTCCCCTTCCTCTCCCTTCTACCCTGAACTCTTGAAACAGAATCCCCTAGTTATTTTTCTGCGGATCATTCACAGGGACGTGTTGGGCAGGAAAGAAATATATTCCAAATCTATTATTTATCTGTCCGTATTGACAGTACCTCACAGATGAGGGACCACCAATCAGAGAGGCTCAGAATAGAGGCCGTAATGCAGGATAAAAAAAACAGGGTCTGACCGAAACACACATTCCCTGATCTGTTTGGACAAGGCCATCTGCTTACTCACTCATACACAAGAACTTTAGCCTGGCTGCCTGAAATTGATTGCAAACCCTTCAAATGTTAATAAGAGTGATGGTCTGACAAAAATATACATCATATATGTATTGACAAGCACATTAGGCAGAACAAACAGTCTGCAGCAGTGCTGAAGTATGCTGGGACTGAGCTGAAGGGTCAACAGTGTGTGTGTGTGCGTGTGTGCGTGTGTGTGTGTGTGTGTGTGTGTGTGTGTGTGTGTGTCTGTGTGTGTGTGTGTGTACAGTGCCGTATAGTATTGATTACTGATTCAATAAATCACAGGAACATTATTTGTATAGATAAGTATAACTTAGCAGCAGCATTGGTGCTCTTTTGAAGCCAGGCCCACACCGTCCTTCTTCACACAAGCAACCCGAGGCCATCCCACAAAGCAGTGCGGCGGCGGGGGTAGCTGACCTGCAGGCGATGGCGTGCTGCTGCTGGAAGGCAGCTGGACGTGCAGCCTGGACGGCGCGGGGGGCCGCCCCAGCGAGCTGATGACCGTGGGGAAGAGGAAGGGGTAGACCCCGGCGGGGCGGTAGCGCCTCATCTGGACGTGCGGGGGGGGGCTGCTGCTGCGGCGGCGCGTCTGGGTCCGGCTGGCTGTCTTCATCACACTGCCGCGGGCCGGGCGGCACCGAGGGCCGAGGGCAAGGTGGGGAGGACGCACGGCGCTGCCTCACACCAGGGCAAGGAGGCCATCCGTCAGGGCCCCCTGGCGGCGGGCTACTGGGCCTGGGGTGGGCTCTGCGGGGTCGGACCCTCCTCAGCCCTCCAGGGGTGCATGGTGACGGAGAGTGGAGGTCCAGCGGAACGCACACCGGCTCACACACCTAGGTCAACAAAGCCCTGGAACGAGACGGACACACACAAGGAAGATGAGGTGAGCTGATAAAACTCATGTGAGGTACACCTAGTGATAGTCCAATCCATCACCGGGAGTTTATATAGTCACGGTATGGTGGCTCACAATGTTCAATCCAGGTGTTGTAGCGAGATAGCTTATCATCTGCCCTCTGCTCCCTCCCCTGCCCCTTTTCCCTAGCCCTGCCTCTATTCCCTAGCCCTGCCTCTGCTCCCTCCCCTGCCCCTGCCCCTTTTCCCTAGCCCTGCCTCTATTCCCTAGCCCTGCCTCTATTCCCTAGCCCTGCCTCTATTCCCTAGCCCTGCCTCTATTCCCTAGCCCTGCCCAGCTCTCTAACCCCTCTCCTCGCCCCTGCTCCCTACCCCTTCCCCTTCGTCCAACAGGCCGCTCTCTCGTCCCGGACAGGAAACCAAACGAGTGGGGAGGAGCGGAGGTGTCATAAGACTTCTATTCTAAATCCTGTTTAACAGAGTTATAAACTGCGGAGGCATAATGGTGGTCCATAAGGCCCTAATCTGCAGTAAGGGGGCCGTTAAAGTGATGTGAAACTACACTTCATAATTAACGACCAGCGGATAATGTCTGCCGCCGAGCTGCCTGGCGGCAGACAGAGAGGAGAGAGAAGGAGGGACAGAGGAGGAGGAGAAAGGAGAAGAAGAGGGCAAGATTCCAGCCTTGATAGCAAATCCCCAAGCACCACTTTTTATTTAAGGCTCGTATTTATCCAGCATTCATTCATAGAATCACATTATAAACGAGGTCATGTATAATACTGTATATGACTTCTGGTACAATTTAAGCGGAGGCCGGGAGGTTGGTGTGGAGTCATATTCAAACTGCCTTTTCCCTGTGGTCAAATACACTGCAGTACATGAAGAATACATTACACTATGATATGCTGCAGTATGCTGAACCTCACCTCACACAACTCTCAGAGGACACAGACAGAGAGGCAGAGGAAGAGATGAAGAGAGGAGAGTGGGAGCGCACGGAAAAGAGAAAGAAGCAATGGAATACATTGTGAACGACCGAGAGGGGGGGGGGGGGGGGGTGAGGCGAGGAGAGACAGACAGACAAGAGAGGGAAAAGCAAAGAGAGAGCTGCTCCCTGTTTGATATCCCCCCCCCCCCTCTCTCGCCTTGTCTCGAGGTAGCATCAATATTATCCCATCCGTTTGAATATAGCGCCTCAGATGAGGAAGAGCAGATACCCAGAGCTGGAAGGAGGGAGTGTTGAATGTGTACAAAAAAAAAGAAAGACAATTTGAATAAAAAATGGACAAACAGCAAAAGCACAGAGGTATAGTGCTTCCTCATTGGCTGGGCCTGAGGGACTGGTGTGCAGCGGAGGGTGTCCTCGACACTCTCAATAACAGGTTGGAGTCATGGCTCCCGTGGAGCGAGGGGAGGAGAGATAACAGACAGCTCGCTGGCAGACACAGCTGCTTATCAGTCAGTCTGGTTCACCAGGCTGCTCTCTCCCCTGGGCTTTCTCATACAGTCACTTATATTTTAATCAAGAGAAAAGAAACACACAACTCGGTTTGACTCTATTCTACTCCTGCTTGAAAAGAATGCGCATTTTACATTTGTTCATGTTTTGGTTCAGACTTTGAATCTTCCTTTGAAATGTATGTAAAGGAGGGATGGCTTGTGTGTGTGTGTGTGTGTGGGCGGGTGCGGGGTGTAACTATTGTCTGTCCAGAAACTGTAGTAGCAAACTTAAAATACTTTAGTGGCAAGTACAATGCCATACATTTCCTCTCTACAAATACAAATTCAAACAATGTGATATATTGATATTCACTACCGTTCAAAAGTTAGGGTTCACTTACTTGTGTACTTGTCTTCATGAAAACACATGACATTTGAATAGGAATATGAGCAAAATGAATAGTAAATAATAATTGATTATTTTTAATAGAACTAATTATTGTGTCCTTCAAACTATGTTTTTTCCATGGTATTTTTATTTTCTAAAACCAGACATTTCTAAGTGACCTGCCCATGTCAATGTCTCCATACAGATATATTTTTGACAGAGCCTTTGAATGGTTCAGCTGAGGAGAAATTAGTTGTTCATATTTTCTCCCAGACCCATCATTATACTCCGTAATTTAAAAAATGAAAGACAGAAATTAGCGGACTCCTGTAGGAAATGATCACCATTTCCAACCTTTTTCAATTGGCTCCAGTGAACAAAAACACAATTTTTGTTACACAAAAGCATTCGAAAATTTCCCACTTGGGTAGCATATGTTTTTAGCCAAACCCTGCTAATTCAATGAAGGCTGACTCATTTATGGCCAGACTAGTTTTTAAGTAGGTTTCATCGTACTGTTACTTTTTATTATGTTAGTATAGATAAATACTATGTGTTATTTATTTTCTAAATCATATAATCCATTAACTGAGAGAGAATGAGAAATTGCAAGAAGAACTCTTTACAAAACCCTTCAACAAGCAGAACTCCAGGAGATATGATTTGAGTTGCTGATACCAAATTATTTTAGCAAAGTTTCCTTTCACCAAGAAAACATCCTGGTACCATGTTTATTTCTACATCCCACAGGAGCAGTACATACATTGTTATACTTAAAAGTGAAAAAAACACTTTCAGGAAACAATTCACTTCTCTACAAGGTAGAAGTCCTATGAGGGGTTTACTGTAGAAGGGGAATAATTTATGAGGTTTAATTTAGAAAAGTTACAGGCGCTGCCGTTTGCACCGACAGACGCCCAATGCTGTGTATAAATAGGATCGTATACTGAAAAACCAGCAAATCCATGTGGTAGAAATACCAGTCTGAGTAGGGGAAACGTGATAAACAAATTAATCCAGGGACAAACCAAACTGACCTGTCTGATTCCACTTGCCTCTGCTGACCTCACCTCAAATAGGCGTGAACAATGGTGCTTAAAAGGCTGAATGCCTTTTTCTCTCTCTCTACCCCTAACCCATGCCCCGCGCACGCGCTAACCCATTTTTTTCTTTCTTTATCTCCCTTTTTAACTCTCTCTACAGCCCCCCCATCTCTCTCTACCCCCCATCCATGTCCAACCTCTTTATCTCTTCATCCCTCCTGTGTCTTTCTCAGTCTATCCTATCCTCTCTCTCTCTCTCTTCTCTCTCCCCCTCTCTCTCTCTCTCTCTCTCTCTCTCTCTCTCTCTCTCTCTCTCTCTCTCTCTCTCTCTCTCTCTCTCTCTCTCTCTCTCTCTCTCTCTCTCTCTCTCTCTCTCTCTCTCTCTCTCTCTCTCTCTCCCCTCTCTCTCTCTCTCTCTCTCTCTCTCTCTCTCTCCCTCTCTCTCCAGCAGATAGCCTGGGTCCCTGCAGTAGCATCCCCTTGATAGATGGAGCATCCCCTGACGCCAGCCCTGAGCATCTGGATCGCCGCCACATTGACCCGGCCACGCCACGCCACCCTACGCTACCACGCCTCAGAGGAAGGTCAATGCTATCGAACGGCATCCTGGGTATCGACAAGGTCATCAATCCGGGCCTGCCGCGCACACGACAGCTCTACGACAACGATTGATCGTGGATCAATCACCTCCCGGGATCAATTACAAAATCATTTTGGCATCATTTCAGCTGCGCTGCCCGATCAAAGGTCTGGGATTACAGCCCCAAGGAACATAATATATGACAGGCTCTCACCTAATCAGACAAACTACGCTGCAAACACTTCACCTTCATTATTCAAACAGAGACAACTGACTTTTTTTCACCCTCTTTCTCGCTGTGCATTATTCATCTCTGTACATGAGTGAGGCAACTTCACCGGCGTAGTCCACGTGTCTGAGGTGGTGTTTCATGTTGAACAGAGAGCGCTGACTGGGAGGAGAGGGCTGTCACTAACCCTCCCGTGACCAAGGCCTCTAGGGACTGTCTGTCAGTAGCAAATGTCAAAAAGCTTCAGCACTATTATTTCACACACACACACACACGCGCACACACACGGTTCGAGCACAAACACATGCACACATACTGTACACACGCAAACACACACACATACACACCCTCTATGTTTGGCTCGAAAGAGATGAAATTGGGAGTGTTCCTCTTGGGGCTATTGTTATCTTCACAGCAGGCCTACAACGAGTAGATGGCTTACATCTCAACATAATCATGCTAAGTGTGACCAATCAAGCGAGACTGTAGCCTCCTCGGGGCCCACAGACAGAGGTATGGCTGTGATAACTTCTGAGTGGGGAGGTTCATACACACACACACACACACACATATACACACACACTTTCAACCCATCCAAAAGAAGATAGACAGACCGCACAGACTGAGACATTTATAACAGTGTACCAACACCGCATGCTGCCCTTTCATTCTGTCGAGGCTGGGGAGAGGGGAACTGAGGCCTGAGATTTCACTGATTCTAATGACTTCACTGTGGATTAGAGCTTTAATCAACTGGCTTCCATAAAAGCTGCCAGGCTTATCACTGCTTTCCTTTGACACAAAGAGAAAAAGTTGTGCGGATCAGATGGCTGCAGATCATGGCAACGGGTCTGGCTTTGGCTGAAATAAAAACATGGGTAACGTAAGACGGGAGTGCTGACTGCCAACACAAGGGGAAAAACATCCCTTTTCTACAAAAGGAAGCAGCGAATCCACAGTGCTTCCATCAGGAATTTGACATCTAATATACGATGCATTTTGTGTGACATTTCATCAAGGGGCCGAGGGCCACAGTCATTATATAATAGCGTAATTAGCTGGGTTTGGTATGAAAACACGCTCAGGAAAATGCGAAGCGAGATAAGGGGATAAGACGCCAATAAAGAGAGGGAAAACGTTGGCACAGAGCGTTAACGCCAGCGCCGGGGGAAAATAAGCTCCTTTTAGGCTCGAGAAGGAGCACTGAAAGACCAGCTATTGCAGTTACAACATCATCCAGTGTTTTCTTAAACTTTTCGCCACCCGGCATTCTCCGTCCTCTCACTGAGTTTGGAGCCACGCCAGGCACAATATTGTTTTATTTCTCTCAGAGGCTCCAAAGGGAAAGAGGACTTTTTTCTGTCTTTAGAGGGCTCACCAACACACGGACTGGTCACCAATCAGCAAAGCGAAAACCTCAATCCCTACTCTGAACCTTTCCAACGATAAATACTTACATACATACAGTATGACTGGTCTAAGGTCAATGTTGGGGTCTCCGGGGTCTGTTCGTGTGCCTTGGAGGAGCAGGAGGGGGAGCAGAGTTCCCACCCTGAGACAATCCAAACAGCTCATCACTCAGACAAGTGTGTTTTCACAAGCAGGGTGCAGAGTGACCAGGCATTGTCTGTGTTTCCTGTTTTCCCCTGGCCAGTCGTGTACAGTACTGTGAGAATTATGGTCCGCATGTGTTGGCTGCTCCACAGACCCAAGCCCATCGATGCATGCTGCGGAGGGACCGGTTGCCACCGGTTATCACTAGGGCGTCTGTTATGGAAACGGGGTAGTCGAGCTGTAAACCCGTAATTATAAACAAATGTGGTTTTGCCTTTGTTCATAGGAGTGCAAACATAATGGTCTGTCAGTCTTTCTTAAAAAGGTTCCTTATTGACTACCCCTTAGAAACGTTGACTTAATTGACCAAGTAAATCTGCCGTCTCTGTGGCTTTGTGCGGCAGCTTCATCCTTTCTCCTGTGCTTTTGTCGAAGCCTCTGCTTGCGAGGTTCTAATTAAAGTGGAGTGCCTGACATTGTGGGGAAAAAAGCAGTAGTATGAAGTGTAGTGCTCTCCACAGCACACAAATATCAACACATAATTGTTGATAGCTGTGTAAATATACACACGCACACACACCATCACATTATTGTCTGTGCTTTGCTTTGTAAAACACATTATTAACTGGACGTCAGGCATCTTGTTGGCTGGTTGATCCCTCAAGCCCATGTAAGGAACAGAGCCAGAAGATGATGATGTGTTTTGGATGATATAGCATCTCTGTGAGTGGGAAAGAGATGGAAAGGGTCAAGGGAGTGAGAGAGAGACAAAGACAAACTATATAGAGTTGATAATAAGGGGAAGCTGGGTAAGGTATCCCAGTGATAGGGTCACAACTCACTGGACAGTGAGAGTGGCAGTGAGGGACGCAGAGATGGACAAAGCAAGGGAGGCAGGGAGTGAGGGAGGGACGCAGTGAGGGAGGCAGGGAGAGAGGGAGGTAGGGAGTGAGTGAGGCAGGGAGTGAGGGAGGCAGGGAGAGAGGGAGGGAGGCAGTGAGGGAGGCAGGGAGTGAGGGAGGGAGGCAGTGAGGGAGGCAGGGAGTGAGGGAGGGAGGCAGTGAGGGAGGCAGGGAGAGAGGGAGAAACGCAGAGAGTGAGGCAGGGAGTGAGGGAGGTAGGGAGTGAGTGAGGCAGGGAGTGAGGGAGGCAGGGAGAGAGGGAGGGAGGCAGTGAGGGAGGCAGGGAGTGAGGGAGGCAGGGAGTGAGGGAGGGAGGGACGCAGGGAGGAAGAGATACAATGAAGAGTTCGAGAGATACTCTGAGATGAACACTCTTGTGTATTATTCTATGGAGAGTTATTGGCGCTGGGTCAAGCTCAATGTGTCATTGGAGGAAGGGAAGCATGGATGGGAAAAATGCAGAGAACAAGTATCTTCGATGGACAATCCTACTTGCTTGCGTGTGCTCTCAGTGTTGCTGCTCCCTGAACACATGTCATACTTGTAAGACAAATAATTGTTCCTTCTTCTAGAGAACCCTTTGAAGGTGTCAGAGCATAGAGAAACAAGACAAAGGCGACTCTGCTCCATTCCCTTCCATTAGGAGACAAAAGGAACATTAAGTGAGGCAGATGAACATCACGCAGCGATCGTAATAGCCGTGATCAAAGATGAAGGCTTCTAGAAACATCTGTACGTGCCAGGCATTCCAGCTAGCGCACTGGGTCATGCGGCCATAACGGCATTCTCCAACGCTGTTCCCCACCTCCCTTTTCCCTCTCTCCTTTTTTTGTGGTGTGTGTGCATCTCTCTCTTCCAATGCCAACAGCACACAATGCTCACTCAAGCCCTGAGGAACAGCACATCAGCTCAGCGCCAAGGCAAACAGAAGCAGCGGGAAGGAGATAACAACATAATACAACCGAAAGGATAGCCCATTTCATCAAGTACTGGGAGTGTACTATGCAGTGCACAGATAGACAGCCATTCTCTCCACACATCTGCATGCTGCAATAGGTTTTGATAGAATACAAGAACAATCGATGTCTCTCTAACTTCTGTTTTCCTTGCCTATCCGTTCAAATCAAATCAAATCAAATTTATTTGTATAGCCCTTTTTACACGCAAGCATGTCACAGAGGGCTTCACATATGCCCATAGAACTGCCCCTCAACCAACCTAAACCCTCAAGGAAGACAAGGAAAAACTCCCAAAAAACTCAATCAATTTCTGTTTGCAGCCTGTACACCCACTGCTGCTCAATGTTTCCATGGGCAACAACCAAGAGCCGTAGCAAATCTCTTCAAACAGCCTGACATCTTTCTTCATCATCAAATCTAAAAAGGATAGGCCTATAGCTTACAACTTCTCAAAAATCAGGTAAGGCGGACACCTAATTAGAAATGGAAAGGGGGCAGTCAGCATATTCTCTCGTCAAAGCTGAATATTAAAGAGTATAGAAAGAACACCAGAATGGATCGTCGTTTCATTTCTGTCCGTGAATGCATTTCTGGTAGCTGGTCCCAAGAACTCATAATCCGTGTCGTCTTTCATTCCGCGGCGGGAGCGCTTGGCGTATTGCGATATGGAAATAAGAAGAGCTGATCAAAGCTCTCCTCCCCTGGATGAGCACCTCATCTGTCTCTCCAAGGACTCCCGGCCTGCCAAGTGCCTAATACAGACGTCTCAGCACACACATGCCCGACCATCCTCCCTCCCGCTATCATTAAAATTTCATACAAAACTCGCACCGTGGCTACAGATTCCCACCATCCCTACAGGCTACGGTGTATCCACCTGCCTGACTCACAAGCTGTCTCTCTCCCCCCCCCCCCCCCCCCCCAACTCCACGCCGATTAGACAGATTTCGGGTGAAGGAGAATACACAACAGTGCCTGAAAGGGAGGTGTTTGGTGCAAGGGGGTTGGAGGGGGATGGAAAGGCAATAGTCAGGGTGGTGGATGGCCTGGTAATGGGGGTCTGTGTTAGACAGACCCCACTGCTGCAATGGTATCATAGTGATTGGGGGCAGGGGGTAAATAGCCTACTGCTAAGAAGATTTAACATTGAAATATATTGGAAGGTTGTTGGAAACGTTATTAATGTCCATGATTATGAACAGGACATGTGTGTACGTTAAAACATTTTACGAGCCAATGGACAAAAACCTTCAACAATCAGGAAGGCATGTGTCTCTTCTTCAAAGCAATAACATTCAGAGATTTGCCACCGAGCCATTCAAAAGGCTTCAACAACTTCCATGGTCTCCCAACAGTTCAGAAATGTTTATCTATGACTATAAACCAATGATAGCCTATTAAGCTGGTCTGCGATTGAGCATTTGGGGGTGGGGTGGAGGGGTGGTTATACAGGCTTTGAACGTTATCTCCATGCAAATTCTTTACCCGCGGGCATAGACACGTGGCACCTGACGGCTCTGTGCCCTTGCTGATTGAGTTTGGGGGACGCCGGGATGAAAACGTATCAAACCCGGAGGAGAGCAGCTCCATCTTCCTCTCTGCCATCAGCCAGGCATGGCGGAGGGAGCGCTGAGCCATGCTGCCCGTCGCCTGCTCCATTGTCATTGCCGCTCTAGGACGGCAGGCAGAGGAAATGAAGCGAACACGTCAAGGCTAAATTTGTGTCATCTGCCAAAACTCGGTTCTAGCACGCTACACCCCGTTTATTCAACTTGCCTGGAATCAATTGATTTAGCCAATTTCCATGGTAGCAGCAGGGGACAGAGGCAATGAGGGGACATGAAAAATGAAACGTAAAAAAAACAAAACTGAGACTGTGATTTCTTCTCGCGTGCTTCATACTTTTACCACAGCTAAGGCTGAACTTGATGCCTTAATGATTTTGATGAAATCTGACATACATCAGATATAATATTCACACTGAAGTTTATGTAGATCTAAAGGAAATCTATGATACATTTGTATGTACAGTCAAAGGTCTCCATTTGCTGTGGTACCTCTACAGCACCAGACAAATGAACATCTGAACCCTGAGGTTTTCATTAATAAATCACATAAAATAATAGATACGTTTAGATAGCAATGTACATATCAGACATTTCCAGCAAGTGATGCATGGTTGTTCAAACTGCTGACTGACTTGACTGAAGGAAGCAGGAATAGACAAGAACAAAATAAAAATGAGCTGATAAATATTAATAACATCAATATTATACTGTATACTGATCATTGTGTGAAAAAAAGAAGAAGATGATTCCCTGCATTATGATGGCAGGTTGACATGTTTGACACTTCTAACCATACCTCTCTGGGCTGACATCAAAGTACTAAGGGTGTACCAACTCTTTTTGTATGTTTTCAAATTCTATGAAGTATTCTGCACATTTTGTATGTTATTTTTTTGTACATCTGGGAGGTTCCATTTGTGCAGAAAGAGCGCTATGAAATGAATAAGCTGTGATTTTATGTAAAATCCCAGTAAGTAGATTCCACTCCTGGGTTTCTGTCCTTTGTCTGTGTAGGTCTCACTTCACTAACAACCAAACAATGTCTGTCATTGTCTGGAAGGGTGGGGGATGACGATTGTGCATGTGTTGATGTATTTAGAGAGCTTAGGGGAGCACATAACTGATTTACAAGGTCAAAATGGAAAAGAAAACAGAAAAACAAAGATGTGAATTTCCTCCACCAAACCTATCAATACTACTGGGCTTAAAAAAGCAACCACTTTTCTTCTCGTGTTTTAGGTACTCCTCAAAATGTTGGCAGAGAAAAATACTTTTGGGGTATTGTATGTGGCCTGAGAACAAGAGAGCGGGAGAGATTGAGAGATAGAGAGATAGAGAGAGAGACATTGAGAGAGAGAGACATGGATTAGTACAGAGAAACACAGGCATAGAGTCAGAACCAGATATAGACACACATAAAAACAGGGGGCGGGACCCTGATGATGACAAGTGAAGAAGATGATCCACTTTGAATGAAAAACAGAATGACCAGAGTGCAATGCTACTGTGATGAACCAGCTAAAGCTGGAGTACCTATTAGACCCAAGTCCAGAGCAGATCCAGGCAGCACTCGGAGGTAGGATAATCAAGCTGAAATCCTGCTCTCTTTGATAGAGCCCTAGAGCTCTGGCCCCCTGATCCCCCCTTCAAGCGTTCATTAAAACCCAAGCACACGACCAGCCGGGGCACTGCACAGCTCAATGTAACTTTGGACCAAAGTGATTCTACTTCATTCAACATGATCTGTTATGCTGACCTGTAATGACAGTAGTTATTATTATTTTGCTTACCAACTAAACAATTTGCAAAATACAGTTGGGACTGAATACAGTTTTCATATCAACAACTAACTGGATTAAAAGGGATGGCAAATCAATTATTCAAAAAGAGTGAACACCAAAACAACTCTAAAGCTACAAACTTTTCTGAGTCATGCATCTTGCTCACACTAATACATTCACATAAAAATATATTAATTAACCAATTATATAATTAAAGCCAGTTTGATAGTCCTGATATGTTTGGAGTATCCTGCTATCCTCCCCTTTAACTGAGCAGCTGCAGAGCTTCGATCCCACTAGAATATTATGAAACTGACCTAATTTCCCTGGCTCGCTGCAGGCACCAATGTGGCTGCTTTGTACTTTTCATTTTAGCCTAAATAATTGATTCAAGCCTCCTTCCTTTGTAATCTCTCCAACCAAACGCCAGTTTTTAATAGACTCATAGTTTTTTGTCATTATAAATTAAAGGGGATAAATATGTGATAGCTATTGTCTCAATTCAAACACACAGGAAACACAGCTTTATTTCATCCCCTCTGGATTCTTTTGCATAAGGAAAGTTTTGGTAACAAGAGATTTGACTTGGCCAATCCTGCAGTGGATTAACAAAGTCACTGAGGAACGCAGCTCAACTTCCACACCCAGTACTGTTAGGACAGTGACAGTTCTTAATACCAAAACACAATCTAGCTTTACTTTATTGCTCAAATGATTGCTATTCTTGTATTTCTACTGTAGAAGTTGGACTGCATTCAGACACTCACAAACCATTCCCCTACACACACGCACTAAAACAAACCAACACATGCACACACACACACACACACAGGTAAAGATACATTGTGTGGTACAAAATGCCTCCACACTTTTCCAATTCTTTTTGACACCTCCAGTCAGCTGTTGCCCAGTAGCCCAAGGTCTGAGATGAAACATTCAGAACAGGATCCTGGCACACAGCATTGAGCCTGCTCCTTTGATAAGGGTCTCCTCTCTCTAATTAAACCCTGGTAAGCCCAGCTCCAGCTGCTGGTAGACAGAAAAAACTGCCAGAGAAAGTGCTAGGGCTGGCGTTTTGCAGGAGCTTCTGAAATATTAAGACACGGCTGACAAGCTGGGCTCAGGTGAGCATGTGCTGTCTGCCTTTTTTCTCCACTCACATCTTTACTGAATGAAAAGGCAGATGTTTGTGCAGCAAGCGTGCAGCTCAGGCTGGAGAGTGGGGACGCACTACAGGGCACTACTTTTACAGGGCCGTTCCCTCTGTGAAGTGCTGAGGGGAATAACTCCCTGCTCACCCAGACACAGAGTTTAGAGATGCTGAGACTCTAGGGATTGAGCATACATCTCAACTTCGTGCTCAATGCGACACAAAGAAAAGGCGGGAGACATCTTTTTTTTCAAGAGTCTCACCGCCAGAGCTGCGGACCCAGTCATGTACAGCTCTGTACTTTATAGGTTAGTTCTGAGATGCAAGGTCACATTTAGTAAAGAGTTATATCTAGTTGGGAGAGTTCGGAGAACATAGTGGTTCATCATGGTTGTCAGGTCTCCAATGTGTATTCTAAGGGAATTGCATACCCTGTAATGTTTTTATTCACCCATACAGTTTATTTACAACCCAGCTAAATAGAGTCTGGAACTATTGACAGTTAACAAATAATCTTCCATTTTGTGCAGTGGACAGGTCACTTTTATTACTCTGTTGTTTAGGCCTATGTGAAATCAAATCTATGTTAATGACAAATGCTCAATCCAGTTCTACAGTAGTTCCTACTTCCACACAGTCCTTATTCAAATAAAAATGTTGAACTCATTCCAGTGGCGCAGCGTAATCTATGATTCCTGTCACTGGAATCATTTGTTGGGGCCAGTGATGTTGACATTAGTCATTAAGGAGCAGCTTTGCACTGTCAGAGTCAAAACATTAGCTTGCTCATGTAGGTTATTACGGACAGGGTAATTAATCATTCAACACCGCTGTGGAATTCTGAGAAATGTGTGCTTGCGCATGACTGTGAGGGAATGTGTCTTTGAGAGTGAGAGAAATAGAGGAAGAGATCTTTAGCTCGAACTGCAAAGCTTTTACACATAGGTCATGTTTACATAGACTATTTGATCAAATGTTGTTGGGTATTTGCACACACGTCTACGCTGTACTGTGCATTCCACAACCCAAAAAACTGTTATGACACAGTCTGACTCACAAGGTCAAAGGATAATTACCATATTCTTGTTTGGAGGACTATTATTATGTTCTACAGAATGAAGAAATGGTATTGTCAGTACTGTTACTGTTGGTAATTGTCTACAGCATAATAAGCCCCTGGTATATTGAGAGGCAATGTGAAAGATTGCCTGTAATGTATTCTTGGACAAGGCTTCAAAATATCCTAAATCACTTCTAGTGTTCATAAATTCTCTTTGTTTCTACTCTTTTTTTATTGTGTCCTCAATGTGTCAAGTAAAAATCTCTCTGCCTCAAGTTCCTCATAAATACTATGAATACATTTCACGAGACACTTCTGAGGGATTTGGGGGGGAAAATCCCAGTTTTAAAACAGCAGGAAATGTCTGTGAACTTGTAGTTACCCCGCATATCTAACCTATTCACATCTCAGATTTATTAAATTACATCTACATGGGCTGTATTCACCCAGCATTTTTTTAAATACAAAATATGTTTAATTATTTTATCAACATAGTCATTATCTTTTTAATGGACAAAAATGATCCATCCTCTTACCAAGGAGAGCAATTGTGGGCTGAACGCCGCCCCCCCCCCTCCATTCAATCCCTTCCTTCTTCTCCTCCCGCTCATTCCCCCTTTTCCCTCAAACGGATGCAAAGGCTTCCACATTTCCTTGAGCTCTCTCTCCCTGTTTCTCTCTCTTCTGACCTTTGTTTCACTCCTCTGGAAGACCCGTATTAACAGTAACTGAATCTATACCTTCTTTGAAACTCTATTCACCATGGCCAGACATGAGGCTAGTGAAATGCCTCTCAAAACATGCTTTAATCTAGCTGGAATGTCAGAGATTGCTTCCATATGTGCCGAGCACAGATCAAAGTTGGGCTCAATGTTCCTGGTCCAAATGAATTGAGACTCAAGTCTGTGGGTGTTCCCTAAATTGCAGTGGTCAACCACAGTCCCACTGGAATAAGTGATGTCACAGAACCGTCAGGAACCAACCTTGGATATGGTCCACCTGGTGGCTGCAGATTTCACAAGTCCACAAAACACGCCAAACAGTCTCTGCTCCTTGCCTCAAGCCTCCCCTCTCTCCCTCTGTTCTGCCGCCGGCCAAGAACACCTGGACCTCCTCTGCCAGGTTCAGCCCCACACTCTCACACTCTCACAGGCTGGGAATTCTGACCGTTCACAGTCCGTCGCCAGTTATAGGACTAGTTAACCTGTCAGCCTTTTACAGTGAATGAATGCAAAACACATGTATTTTACACGGCAACACACCAACGGCAGAACGCCACTAGTGGAGTGAGATGTTAGTTTTAAAGTGCCGACACGGTGATTCTACTACCAGAAAGGGCTGAGGTCGAGCATGATGCTATCATTGTACGCTAACATAAAGGATTGCCCGTGAAAACTTGACATTTAAAATGTGCTGCAATAATCAGTTATTCATTTACATAGCCAAATGAAAGAACCTCTACGAAAGAAAAAATATCCCAGACTGACATTTAGGATGAAATATATGAAATTTATCAATTACAGAACATAATTGCTTGGCAAGGGCAATACCTCCTCCCACTATTGATCTGGTTTGACAGCCCCTCTCATATTGACAAAACGTGAGGGGAGCAATGTCTCAGCTGGCCCTGGGGGGTCATCCATCTCCCTGCCTGTGTCTGTGCAAACCGCAGGCCTAATGCACATTTAAATGGGACACAAATCATCATCAGAGACAAATGGCCCAATCAGAGCTAGAGCCTCAGCGGCACCCTACCATCCGGCGAATGAGACAGCCAGGCTCCACCCTCACGCCCAGCCTCTACTGGGGTTAGCAGCACAGAAACACAATCTCCTGTGGATTGTTAGAAAGATTTTTTGGGGACGTTGGAGAGCATACGTTGGACAGCACAGAGCCAGCCAGAGGGGTGGGGTTAGCCAGCCAGAGGGGTGGGGTTGAGCCAACTCAACAGCCCTGCGACCCAACACTCTCTTTTAACAAGGCTTCTAACACGGCCGCTCTATGGGTCATAAAGCAAAACTGCCCCTTGTGGGGCAATAGAATGCTTTACTCAAAGCAAAACACAGCATCCCCTCCTCAGACAATTTGATCTTCAGCACCATAAAAATGAATGATTAAGGAAAATTATCCGTATGTATATTCGCCTGTAGCAGTTGTTGTTAGGGTTCATAATTCAAACCAGATAAGGTTTCAATTGGTTTTATGGCTAGACTGTAAGCAATAACCACAATCACTATCATGGTTATAAAAGCAGTTTGTACATGCGTGTCTTTCATGTGGTCTGAAGATTAATTGCAGCCCGCTCATCTGTTGTCATATGAATTCCAAAAAAGCTTAAATATCCAAAGTTAAATCAAATCTCAATATTATCAGATTGAGTGTTTGAATCAGAATTCTATAGCTATGGCATTGCCCTGTTGGGAGCACGTAAAAAGGTTCAAGTGACAGGTTCATTGGCTTGACCTCCAGGTCGAAGCCCACCATGGTAATCTGCTGTCTGATACTCTAGCCATGGTCTCCCAGTATGAAGCCAGCTGTGTAAACAGGAAGGGGACATGCCCCTTCTCTCCAACCACAGGTGGGCCAGGACAAAGAAGGAGTCCTGAAGGTAAACGTTGAGTGGACGAATGAAAAAGAGCTGAAAAGATGTAGATC
Organism: Osmerus eperlanus; assembly: GCF_963692335.1. Lineage (NCBI taxonomy): Eukaryota > Metazoa > Chordata > Actinopteri > Osmeriformes > Osmeridae > Osmerus > Osmerus eperlanus. Next base: position 6,346,516 of record NC_085037.1, read on the forward strand.
AAATCAAAGTGTAGTGGAGAGTACGATTTTCACTTCCTGACCAAGTTATCAGCAGAAGTACATGTCGGTCTGTGAATAGACCAGTAAGAGAGTAATGCAACATTTCTATGTATCACTGTCTCAGTCTCTTGGTAGCCATTTATTCTCCAGATTTTTCATCAGCGACTGTGTCCATCTGTGCCTCTACTGGATTTACTTGGCGATTTTTAACTAAATGACAGAGTAGTTCCATAATCGCTAAAAGGGGGTGCTGTTTTATTAGATTTAAATAGTGAATAGACAACGGCCAACTACCGTCTTCAATCACAGTCCCCTCCGGGTTCACACCGGGGTCACACAGGGGGTAAGAAACATGAATCACTCAATTATTTGACAAGTCCTGTAGTGTACTGGGCTTAGATTCCACATATTGATTGAAGTAGGAAAGAAAAGAGTGCAAAGAGCCGGCAATTTGAGAGGCATGCATGATGTCTTTAACATACTTCCATTCAACCTTTTCTACTAACCTTGTAAAAAATAGGCATTAGCCTATTTTTGCTCTTGGTAAACACAACCAATTGACAGACATTGTAGTATTTTCGTGAGAGCTCTAAGATACTAACACCCTGTTTCACCTGAAGGATAATTGATCTGTAGAGAAATTGTTTGAATGTAGCAACCAAACAAAAGACTTGTTTACCACATTCTAGTGCAAAGGATTCTGGGGAAAAGCCTAAGAGCACAGTAGTGACGAATGCAGCTTTGGTGGATAAAAATGTGCGCAGTGGCTTTCTGCTAGATGTGAGAAAGATCATTGGTTTGTGTTCTCATGTCCATCCTTCATGGTATGGGACAATGACAACGCCAAAGGGGAAATGTAAGGTCACCATCAATCATCCTGTGCAATGTGTGTATGTTTGAGTGAAAGTGTGTAGAGCGGGGAGCCTGAGAAAGAGAAAGAAAAAGAGAGTGAGATCTATCATCAGCTGAGCAATGTACTGTTATACCTCCAGATCTTAGAAGAGGCCGTGTGTGAGGAAATGTATAGTGCAGCTATCCATAATCATTGCAGCAAGGTCAGGGTCAATAGAATTATTTGAAGTTTTAGAGATATTGAACAGTCAATATCTCACCTGAGGCTGAAATCAACTCGTATGCAGTGTTGTATGCATCTTCATAATGTACCTGTTTGTACAGTGTTTGGTACAACAAATACAGCACTGCTATACACATGATCAAAATATTCAGTGGTGATCCAACATCCAACAAAAAAGAGATCTCACAGCCCGGCATCTTTTCTGATACTCAGAGCGTTTCCGATGTCCAAAGCTCCAATATGGATTTGAATGCTGAAGAACCTTTCTCTAGGTTGTGAGCACCAGGTCAAAGTGGATCACACTAGAAGATCTGTGTAACATTTCAGACAGCACAGAGGCCCCTGCAGACCTGACTGGAATGTTTCTGGCAGGCTGGAGCCATTGTTCTGTGTGTGACAAGCACTGAGGAGGTGATCACGTCCAGGTGAACACATGTACTCGTAGCAGTAATAAAATATGGATAAAGGCCATGTGCACCTTCACATCTTCTTTATGATAACCCCTTAGGGACAACAAACTACTGATTATCTGCACTTTATCTTAGAATGATCAAAGATAATGCTCTTCCCTGTGTAGTACTCTGCAGTGTAGGATGTACATTTAGAAAATAACGTTATCTTCTTCGCTTTGATAGGTGTCAAGACAAGTCTACTTGACTTTGATAAAAGGGAAGTTAAGCAGCATGATAATGAATCATGAAGCTTCTTCGATTGATCAATTCAGGTCACATATAAAACCCACCAAGATTGTAAATAAGGCAAGAAATACAATCTTAATCTTGGCTGCCATTTTGAAGACTCCAAAGATGATCATCATCAAAGATGAAGGCAATTCACTCTGATTCGGTACACGTTTGATTATCACAAAAACCCTTCTGAGGAAAACATATCCGCCAGCCGACCCAGACAGACGATCATATTCTGATATTAGCCCAGTGTCGATTAAAGGAACCCGTTTGAACCAAGGACAAATAATTCAACTTTCACCAACAGACTCAAACAAAATGGTCCTGTATCGAGGCTATATAGGTGAACCCCCTTATCATTTTGAACGATTTTTTTGTCTGTAACTTATTCAGACAATTCAACAATATTCAGTAAAACATTTTTAATGCTTCTAAGGATTTAAAGTTCCATACAAAGCAGAAAGGGGTTTCTAAATGGAACATTACAGTTCTAGACAGAACCATTTTACAGGAAGTACGCTCTTTTAGAGTATTATTAATCGAATGCGTCATTCAGTCATTTTTATTTAAAGATGCTGCATTGTCCTAATCATGGGTCCCATGTTATATAAAAAGCCCTGCAATCCAATATGATCATTGCCCTGGCAGGGTAAAGCAGCCGTCCCAGTGGCAGCTAAGGCTCATTGAAGTAAGGGAGGAAATCAACAGACAACTCCTTCAGATATTACACTCTGTTCCTTTTCAGCCTTTCTGGAAAATGGTCTGGAATGTCAGGAATCTTCCCCTGGCTCTGGAATGCGGATTTCCAGTGACTGGTGAGGAAACCAGGGCTAATTAACATTCCAAAGTCCTGCGGGCAGTTTGGCCCTCATCTACTTTTCCAAGTAGCAGATCCGACATTTGAAGGATTTCAGGGCAGGAAGAAGACACTTCTGTTGATGGGATAGTGCGAGAATAGCGGCTTTTCATTCAGTCATGTAAAACACAAATGTTGTAGGGCTGATTTACAATTCTCTAGGGTGGCCAGATGTTTCATTATCGCAGCTATGAAATTGACAGTGAGCAGATTGATGATAACTTGTCTAACACTCTTCCGCTCCGGTCTTCCTCAGCTCTCAGTGGTGGGCCAGACACTCAGCAGACTTTCCATAGACTGACAGCAGCTTGTCAAGTTATCCTACAGTGTCCAACAGGAAGAGGCAGGGCGGGGGCCAGGAAGTAGAAGCTTAAGGGAGAAGAGGGTGCGGAAACAGGCGACGGCCTTGTTTTGCACTGGCTTCCATCCCAGAGGAGCCAAAAATAACCCTGGAATTTGACAGTAAATAAACACATCTAGTGACTGACAGTTAAATCGCATGGTATTGCTTGTTGATACATTCAGTTTGGATTGTCTTCATTGAGGAGGATTTTCAGGAACACGCTGAATGGATGCGGCTCCACACACACACGCACTGTATCTGAAGAGGATTTTCTCTCCCTCTCTTTATCACTGTCTTCTTTGGGGAGCGGAGGGGGACCAGGCAGGCTGCCAGGGATGCCCGTCGCCAGCCGCAGTGGATGGGTACAAACGCTTGGCACAGGCTGGCACGGGATGTGCCAACAGCCGCTCTGGCAACCAGCAACTCCTGAGGTTCAGTGAGGGGTGAATCACCAATAACACAACCTACTAGTAGTAAACACTTATAGCCTGCGTACTGCCTGCATACAGGGAACACTCACCCGCTGACAGATCTTCATCTACAAATTCAAGCCAACACATGCTCCCTTGTGTAAGTGATAGCGAGTGTTTTAGAGCCAAGGGGAACGTTGTAAGAATTGACGTTGAGAGAGACAGTACTGTATGGAATCGTGAAGACACTTATGACCGGTTGCCTCGACCATTTAGATACTATCAAACGGTCATTACCCATGAGGCCTATCTCACATGTCTCAGATCCACACTTGCTGTCAGGGGGAGTGTGTGTGTGTGTGTGTGGGGTGGGGGGGGCAGTAGAGGGGTGCGCATCTGTCTCCCTCAGTACTCTAACTCACTTTCATGCAGGAGGAGACATGAAAGTAAAGGATAGAGGAGTTCAAACTCTGACAGCTTTATTTAGACCTGCCGTAATTAGAGGTTCCCAGTCCTCCAGACATTGTTTTTTTTTACACCAAGAAAAGAAAGTCACGTCTGAGCATGAGTGTGTTCCTCAGTTGTTAACGAGATTTATTCAGTTTGGTTCATTAAGGCCGCCTACATTCTGTATTATAAAAGAAACCCAAGTCTTGCAGTTGAAAGAGGAGCGTGTCCCAACGCTGTTCTAATGTGGGTGCCATAATTACCTCAAGAAAACCCCAGATGAGACAGAACCGAACTCATTTGAGAGGCAAGGGATGAGGGGTGAAGAGGGATTGGAATGAGGGGGAGGAAATAGTGGAAAGGAAACACGCGGGATCAGAAAGAGGAGGGATGGTTAAGATGGAGAGAGCAGAGGAGGTGGGAGAAGATAAAGATGGGGGAAGAAGACAAGGGAGAGGGGCAGAACAGGGGGGGGGGGAGAGAGGCAGGGATTTAATCTTGGCACTTGCTGTGGTCCACAGTTTTTAACACTGTTCAGAACTACTGCATTGCACCTCTGCTCAGTATTTCCCACTGTAGGCGTCACACTGACTCCATCTCTCCACACTGGATGGAGAAACATGGGAACCAAACTGAACTGGATTATAACTCCACCTCTTCACACAAAAACAATGAAGACAACAGGACTTAAACTCTAATAGCCCCCCCACCTTGCATCTTAGGGTCCCAATGACTGTCATGGCATGCATTCCTTTAAAACACAAATTATACTTATTTACTTTGGGTGAATCATCATCCGCTGAAGTGACACGTCAGTATGAAACCGGTTCCCACTGAGGTTGGATGACCCCGGACAGAGTTAGTCGTCTCTACAGGCACCAGAGTGAAGAGGGGCAGCAGCGGGGGGGGGGGGGGGGGGGTGCCTGGTGCCACTTGAGTGTGTGCGGGGGGCACACCGTGGTTGAGCCCGCTGTAGCACCCGCTGGATGCCAGTGTTAGGTAACCGAGAGGATTATTCAGATGAGGAGCGTCATTTGCATTGCAAATGACGGCTGTATTTAAAGCAGAATAACATGCCCTTCAAATAACTTCTGCTGTGGAGATGTGCCTATCCTCCCCTCCCTGTTAAAATAGTCATAAGGCTGAAAAAGCAGCTCATGAGAGAAACGGCAGCTGAACAGAACCACCACAGCGAATAAGCCTCAGCGTCACTCCTCCCTTTAGACAAGGCTAAAAATATCACGCGTCTTGACTACATAACAGTTAGTTTAGTGAGGGGTGAGAAGAACATGATCTACGTGATGTATTCATCCAGCTCATTACATCTACTGTAGTCTTTAGGCCAACGCTCTGAGCTGAAGTTGAAAAATCTTCAAAAATAAAACATGTTCCGACACTTTTTTTAAAGGACATGCACTACCAAAATGCACTGGTTTCCATGAATTAATGTCCATGACTCAGATCGGGTTGAGATATTTGGGATTATTACTCTCTACAGAGCCTTTGATGTAGAGCTGACCAGGACAGAACAAGACTGAAACAGTATCCATCAATCTGACCACTACATAGCAACTTCAACCACTGATAGTCATCTGAAGAGGATGCATAGCGAAAGGCGAGACAAAACAACAGTGTTTATGAAAATTATGTTGCACTGACAACAAGGCGGTGAGGTGCGCTTGTTTAACACCACCAATCCGTTTCAACACACATGTACAGTGGATTTAATGAGGCAAAGCAAACACCCTGATGCAATTTTTACATAAGGTTCACGTTAACAAAATCAGTATGCCAGTTCAGTTCAGTCTTCTACTGAACAAGATATCTTTCATTCATTATTGATGTTGTGTGAAAGCAGCTATCCCCTGAAGGCACACTAGGATTCCCATAGCCAGGCTCTGCATCAAAGGCTTCTCTATAATCTTGTCTTCTCCCTCTTTCTCACCCTACCACTCACTGACTATCCACATTACATGGTTCATCATACTCATTTACTGTTCTCCCTCACTATGATGGTTTAATTATGCTACCGTTTGCGAGCACACAGCTCATGTTGCAGCGGTGGATGTGGCCTACTATCTTTATTAAGAGTCAAATTAATTAAGAGCAAATACAGTGTCGCTTTCTGAAATCTAAATAGAGTAAATTCAAATGGCATTGTTTTAGTAATTGGGCCACTTGTGAATATGCCTCTGAAAGTGCAGAGTGATTTATAAAAAGAATCGCTGACTACACTGCAAGCAAAAAAAAAAACATATTTGCCACTAAACAATTCAGGTTTTGACATATTATCCGACTGTCTGACATCTCTGTAGCGCTCGCCACCCACCCTGAAGCAGAGTCACACCTTGCACAGTTGAGAGGGACAGCAGTGGCCCCACTGCGTGTATTAACTCAAGGCTGTGCCACACCTGCAGGAACAACCCAGGGTCCCAGCCCCCCCAGAGGGAGGCAGCCATTAGCCTTGCTGCAGGTCCCAAGAGGACTCTGGTCACACAACGGTGGTCTCCACAGGCAGAGGATGATACAAAACATTATACTCGCCCGTAACAGAAAATGACACTCCAGCAGTGAGTTACAGTCAGTCTAACAGGAAAGGACACTGTGCCACTTAATAGGTTGTTTTCATGCTAAACAAACCATATCTACATGCAGTAGTTTGTTTACTTGCACTTCATTTCAAAACATCAACATTGGCCAAACATCCTATAGATTTGAAGAGCAACAAGGAAACAAAGAAGAGACCAGAGTTGTGTGAATGATCTACAGAGCATCAGCTTTTAAATGAAAGGTGCCCTTCGAGAGTGTCCTGAAAGACTTTAACTTTTGATGGATCTCCTTTCATCCCTGATAGCACTTTGCCACCTACTGACTACAAGTGGTAATCACATGGTGGATGCACTGTGAATCCCAATCACTAGAAATAATTACCATTAGCTATTATACACACTGGTTATACACTATAACATAAAGAATTGTATAGATATCACGTTTGCTCTCTTCATCATTGTTTTCCTATCTAGAGTATCAATGCCCCCCCCCCACACACACACTAAGTAAGGATTTGCGTTTTGAATAATGTACATAATGAATTATGAAGTTGAATGTGATGGAAACATCACAAGCTTTGAAACAGGCACAAGGCTATACATGAAAGCACCACTGAATAAAAAGTAGCTAAACTGCTGATAAAATTAACAACATTATTAATGTAGACGCGACTTCAGGCAATTGGATCTTCAAGGTTCCTTCTTTGATATATCTCTCAAAATCATTAATATTGCATAGCTAATATCTTAATAACTACCTAGTACACAACATATTCATTTTAAACTGGGGGTTTCTCACATTTCTCACATGCCTTATTTGACCACATGAATATCAATGAGAATTCCATCACCTTCAACACTAATACAGTGAAAGGTACACCAAGTCGTGTACTCTGTTTGATTCCACTGAACAGAGTACTCTGAGAAACCCATACTTCTGTGAGATCCTAGAATACAAGTGTGATAATTAAAAGATTTATAAGTCAATCAGAGAGCATTAACATACACCCTGGTGTTTTCCAGTGCAAGCGCTTTGGTGGGAGAAACATCAAAGGGTTTCGGCAGTGAGCATGAAAGGCATTGGAAATGAGCTTTCGAAAGGAGAGCAGCGCCAAGCCTTCAGGAGGAAGAGAGAGAGAGATGCACCTGGCTGGCACAGGTATACTGTGCCTCAAATTAAGTTGTTACCCAACAGGCGGAGAGGGAGGGGAGAGAGAAAGAGAAAGAGAGAGAGAGAGAGAGAGAGAGAGAGAGAGAGAGAGAGAGAGAGAGAGAGAGAGAGAGAGAGAGAGAGAGATAGGGGGGGAGAGAATTCTACCAAATGCCCTCACATTGCTTTCTTTCCTGTCAGCCTGATGTTCATGTTTTGTTCCAATTACACTATTGCAGGTTTAGTATTTGGCTACACTGCTATTCAGCCTGTGTATGAATATCCAATCGATGTATTTTATCAAGTGAACCAATATAAAATGCCACTTCATTTCTGCATTGTTCAATCATTTGGATCAAGCCTACTGTTTACATAAAGACACAAAACTCCTGTAATACCTAGTGCAATTTACTATTAAAGAGTGCAAGTGGCAACACAACGGCAGTGATGCACGGTATTGATATAGTATGATAGGTTCCGGCAATTACATGCGTTTTCCTATTAATGCAATTATTATTGCCATCATCAGTATCTTAATCCAGGTTAATCCAACAAACGAGTGATGATCAGACCAGGAGTTTAGTTTTCCTTAAGGTGCAGTGTAAGAGGCTAGACCATTTCCAGACCAAACAATCATAAATTCAGAACAGCAGCCTGGACCACAAGGCTGCCATCAGGTGTAGGCAATGAAAGACGCGAGTAGTGGCCGGGGGGCTTTCAATGACCCACTTCCCACTACATCTTTCCCTCATACAGGAAGGCTGGGTGGAATTACACGCATAGCTTAATGTAAAATAAATAAATAAATAAACTACAAAAAAAAACATGTAGGTGATGATTAACCAGAGGAGTGTGAAAAAAATTACTTTCCAAAAATTCACATCTTGACTGGCAAATTGACATGATATTCGCTGAATTGCGTTAGGCTACACTGTTTCACATTGTCAGTTTGAAATGGTGACATGTTAACAACTTACCCGTATCTTTCCACAGCTGACATCCTCTTAACGTTCTTATGCTATTGATATTCTCCAATAAATGACGTTTTTGGCAGACGTTTGCTCGCTTTTCTTCAACTAGCAACCGGTTTCCTGTAAAACGAAGGGAGAGTTGTCTGTGCAGTAAGTGAGGTGAAGTCCTTTGCCATGGGGTAGCCGACCTATCGACACGCGTTTTCTGAGCGTTTCTGAGCAGGGGCAGGTGTAGCGAGGCTCGTCAGGTTGCGCTTGGCAGTAGCATGATTGCAAAGCTCTTGTAAAATTGCTTAGGGTCTGACAATTATCTTGAGAAGGTCTCAATGAAGACATTAGTTCGTCCCCTCCGATCCCACCAAAAACAGGGTTGCTCTTTTACGCACCGTTCAGTCAAAGCGTAGAACTATGGTGCTGCAATAATGTGCAGTCTGTTTGAAAGCGTACGGCTACTTTTGGGAAACATCCTCGTGCCCTCCAAAACACAGACCAGGTTGAAGTTACACTATAATTTATTGATTATTTGATTCATAATGCACAATCAACAAAATAATTAGTGACTCAGTGAACATAAAAAACCCAACCTTTATAAATGTGCCTGAGAAAAGACACCACACACAATTGGATAGGGATTGATCAAGCCTGTTGTACAGAAAGTTGACACTACAGTTGTCTACAATTATGTTCCCCTTTTTTACCCAGTATTCTTCATTACTAGCTTGGTGACTTTAGATGGGAGTTGGATTGTTCAGGAAAAGCAGAACAGAAATACAAGAGCATGAGAGCAGGGATCCAGCAAGTGCTGAAGGACCGACAATGTGAAAATGCATGTTGAGGGAAGACTTCGGCAGGTTCCATTGGCTAATGTAATAGTCACATCTCCCTAGGACCTTAGTGCATTATCCTATGATGCTTTGGAAGGATTACTGTTGACTGCCAGCAATTGTCTACCCAGTACTCCAAGCCCCCACGCTGCCACATTCAGTCGCAAAATATGATGTTGTTATCTGCATCAGGAGCTGAGTGTGCGTTCTTCTTCGTATTGGACATATTGTCTCCCCCCTTCCCTCCCCCCCCGCAGACAGGACATATTGTCTCCCCCCTCCCCCCTGCAGTCATTGAAAAGGGAGAGCGATGGAGGGAGAGGGGTAGAGGTAGAATACTCCTCTTTCTGACACCATATCAACTCACAGCTCCTTATCTTTCCCATTTGCAGCCCAGCAGACAATTACTAGAGTGGCTTTTATTCACAATGATACAACACTCAATTAGTCTCCCACACCCACGTATTCTGTCAGTGCTCTTTGGAGAAGAAGCACAGGAGACACAGCAGAGGTTCATTAAAGGCTTGCATATGACTTGTCCAAGGTTTTGTTTCCAACCAGTAAATTCTGCTGTAATAAGAAAGGCGAAATGTTAGTATTTTTTATGGTTGTTGTTTTGTGCGTTTATGGGTTGCAGGGTAGTTCTATTTGTGTTTCAATGTGTTTTTCTGTAGGTTATGTAGAGAACTATATTAATACAGTACATTTAGTATTTGGGGGGCACTGTGCTGTACTTAAGAAAGAAAGAAGAAAGAATGGGTTTTTTATTCGCCATGAAAGTTTGCACAGACAAGGAATTTACTTTGGCAGGAGAGCCTACCTAGGCAGCCATTTTCGGCGCCAACTAGAAAGTTACAGCATAACATGAGGAGAGGGGAGGAGAGAAAAAGGCAACACCCAGACAATGCTCCTAGAGGAGTACAGTGTGGGAACAGGCAAAAACCTCAGCACATAAGCACAACAACATTTACAAAAACACGTGACTTGCAACGGGGAGTGGGGGGGGGGGGGGTAGACAAGCAGCATCTGGACCTGCAGCCATGGTAGGCGCTGGACACATACCCGCCAGCCACCCTGGGGAAACAAGCAGGCGAAGGCGTTGGATGGGGTGGGGGGGTGGTGATATCTGTAGTAGGTGAAAGTTAATGTGTGAGTAGGTCTGGGTTGGCGCCCTCGACCTAGGCCACAATCAGTCCGATTCTCCCTATGCAGATTGTGTTGGCCAGGAGACATCCTTGGTCATGACCCGGGCAGAGACCAAACCAAATACTTACTTACTTCAAATGCATTACTCTACTTCCCCACCATCTTGAAGGTAATCAGTATTTCTTTACCAGAGAAACATTCTAACATTTGTACTTACACACAATGATCACCTGGAAACCAAAAGCCTGTTTCCCTTGGTTACAGTCCATGTTCATTATGGTCTGACAAGCTATTATTGCAGTGCCACCAACAATCAAATTACATTTCTCTGTGGGATCTGTCTGAGAGCCTCACCTGACAAACTCATGAACTGCTTCCTCATGAACCACCCAGACAGGAGGTCCAACTTAACTATCGTTATGTTGATAGAGTCCTCAGTGGAGCCATTCAGCTGCAACATGTGCTGTTGGTTTATTTTCTTTGCCAGTAGTGAGTCCAGGGCTCCATTATGGGGAAGCATTTGACAGAAATGTCGTCATTTGTCCATCTATTGACTCACACTTAAAGTGGCCAAGACAACTTCAGTGTCGTTCGGAGAAGTCAGGAGGATTGATGTTCTCTCCTGGCTTGCTGCACCATTCCAATCACCAATATAATTACAAAAGGTCTATTTGCTGGAGAAGATCTGCCTTCGACAGGAATGTTTTTGATGGATGTCTGCTCCTTGAGGTTTTCCCCCTCACATGTTGTAAATATGAGTTTGAAACACTTGTCATTGTCAGCTCATCTGTTTTTTCATCTGGCTTTTTTTCTTACCACAGCATATATTTACAAGATCACATATTTCCCCCCCTCAGAGTGTGAAGTCAGCAGCCTAGCTCTAATGTCTTTCATATTTCAGCTTGATGGGCATCGATGGCACCGCACACTCCTCTCCCACACTTTTTGATTATTGCACTAAGCCCAGTTCCTGCAGACACAGCGATGCTGTAGGGATTTGCCACCCAGGGAGATTCTACCCCTCTATATGCTTTTTAAACCTATATATTTATTTCCGTTTCAGTCCTTATCCAGACTAGGCTGCCTTACCTGAAGTTCAAGAAGGTTTCGCTTCCTCTGTGTTGCCTTCATAAAATTACATTCGATTCTAGCTGGGATGAAATTGGGTGCACATGTGTCTGTGTGTGTGTGTGTGTGTGTGTGTGTGTGTGTGTGTGTGTGTGTGTGTGTGTGTGTGTGTGTGTGTGTGTGTGTGTGTGTGTGTGTGTGTGTGTGTGTGTGTGAGTGTTTGTGTGTTCGAGAAAGAGGCTTTGTGTGAGAGAGACAGGGGGTAGAGAGAGAGAGCGAGAGAAAGAGAGAGAAAGAGAGAGAGATTAGAAGCAGAGATGCAGGCAGAGATCCAGAACCAGATCCAGAACAAACAAACACCCCTAACAACACACCCAAGGCTTACCTCCTCATCCTGATGGACTTTCTTAGGAACACTACTTTTATCTGGTAATCAGGTAGTCCCAGCTGTCCTTCATGTTATTAATGCGCTAGCCTCAGACACCCTGAGCACAGATCAATGGCCACTTTGTCATGGTGCGCTGAGAGCTCTTATTCTATAGCATTGATTGGCTAGTGAGAGGCCAGGACCTAACAGCCCGCAGCAGAGGAGCTTCCACTCGTGAGATGAGTAATTATTGACCTCGTGAGGGGGATAAACGGGCTCACCCTGGCTTAGTGAACGGATACTGTACTGGAAGGATGCCACTGATAACTTTCTTTTTGCTGTGCTCGGGCAAGTCGCTGAACAGCCAGAGTTGTGTATTGTACAATGAAGGACAGCTTTGCCACACATGCATCTTGTTGATCTTTTTCTCTAAGCTGTATTTGTGTGCACTCTGAATCACATTTAGTTTCTCATTGTTATGTGTGTTGTGGGCTCCATCCAGCAATTGATATGCTTAAGAACTAAGCTTCAGTGACCTGAAATAGCTCCACAATTGAATTTGATTCGGTCTGTGCTTATAATTCTAACACCCACAGTATTCTGAGGACATCATCATTTGGGTTTTTTCACATTTACACTTGACAGTATCCTACAGAAAGAGGCTTCAGTCGATTCTCCGGAAACTTGCAAGTACAACTTTTTACTGTGATACTGAGGATCAAGAGTTATAGAAAGAAAAAGATAAGACCACTGACAGGGAAGATAATCTCACAGAACTACATGTTCCTATGTCATCTTCTTTGTTTTGGAAATGTTTTACGTATGTTCTACAAAGTCTCTGTTGAGGTTGTTTCCCAAACCTGACACTTTAGGTAAATGATATTGTTCACCTCTCACTCTAGATGGATGACAACTCATGTTCAGCCTGTAGTGTGTGATTTCTTATCTATCGCCAGGCAGTGGTAGATGTTCAAGAGGCTTCGGAAGACAGTTCCATCTATTTGAGTTTGCTGCACACACATCTAGCACAGCTGGGGGGGAACCACGGAAGGGGTCAACCAGAGTGCATTCGAGATATAATAACACTGAGCAGATAACAATACCAACAGTCCACTGTAAAACAGTTACCTTATCATCTTCATGGAGATCACATGTTAAGGGAAGACTGTGTTGGAGAAAAATGACAGACGAGAACTCCCTCTAGTGATTAAATGTTGCACATCACCTAGACAGGCAACATAATGAAGAACTCCTCATTACTTGGAGAAAGATGAACTGGAAACCTTTACATTTTCTTATGTTATGTGGAAAACATCTTTGTGTCTACAACCTGTGTTTGTGTCCTTATCTCAAGTTCTGTGCATTAGCCCTCATTCATGACTCAAGTAGGTCATGGGTAAATTGTATTTTAATGGCTAAAATGGAGATCTCTTTAAATACAGTTGTAATTAAATAAACTATTTGTAGAAGTAGTTGTAGTACTTATGAAGGTTGACCCCTACAATTCCACACAGGAAGACATGTGAGGAAGTATAAGTGAGAAATAAATGATATAACTCATAATTTAATATATCTCTAGATTTATACAGAATCGACTTTGAAATGTTTCTTTTAATTACATTTACATTTAGTCATTTAGCAGACACTCTTATCCAGAGCGACTTACAGTAAGTACAGGGACATTCCCCCGAGGCAAGTAGGGTGAAGTGCCTTGCCCAAGGACACAACGTCATTTTGACACGGCCGGGAATCGAACTGTCAACCTTCAGATTACTAGCCCGATTCCCTAACTGCTCAGCCAAACTCAAAAAAGTCAGTATCCAAAATCCTCATATATTTATTTTCAATTTCCAAAAAACATACATTTAGTTTTCTTAATATTTAGAAACAATTCATTTACATCAAATACAGTTTTGAGGATCTTCAAGTTCCTTTCAGTAGCATCAAAAAGTTTTAAATATTTTTCCAGTGCAAAATAAATTGGTATCATCTACATTTTTTAACTCTTTATTAACATTATTTGCTATGATAGTTTTTCTTGATATGTAAGGAATTGCTTTTTGATCAGGATATTGTGATACAGACACCATTGGTTTTTGAAAGAATCAGATGCAGCTCCTCCATATGGTCACTAGGTGGAAGCAAAGAGCTGCCACACTGTTTTAGAGCCAGAAATGTTTCATAATTACAAAACATTTGATCAATTATGGAAAACATTTTCATTTACCCTGAATATGCACAACTGTCATGCCAAATATTACCCAGTAAGCGGGAGCAAGCGACGGGTTTATGGTTACTGTGAAAAAACAAAACAATACTTTCCTGCATTTAAACTTTCCGACCAGCTGTGAGATGATCCTCCTGGAGACCACAGCGGAAAGTGGAAGCTTAAGGAAACCCCATCCTGTGCTCCATTTTCCAACTCAAGGTGAACATGAGCAGAACTACACTGGGCTGGGCCTGGGGCCTCACCACTGCCTGAGACTAACCACATAGCCATAAAGATTGGGTGTGTCTGCATTTCTGACACACCCATCTTAAATTACATCGAAAGTACAGTACATCTACAATAAACAGTGCAGTGTAAACTAAATGTACATAGCAATCTATCACCCCTGACAGTCTAATTGTGCTGTTTGTACTGCCGTCGCTTTAAGGCTTAACAGAAGGACTTTTGGTTCTGAAGAGCTTTTGGATCCTTCACCTGGAACAAGCCACCTGAACACAGGTAATAGAAAGTGAAAACAAAAAGATCATGTAAAAGTAGTACAGCACATGTTTGACAGAGAGCTCAAAGCAGGCACCTGAAAATGTACTGTAAAGACATATACTTTAAAGGCACAGAAAAAAAGACGGTTCATACAGTATGCTACTGGGTATGAAACGGCCGTCTCCAAGGACCCACAGGGACCAAGTCCTCCGCTATTAGCTTGCCAGTCACCATATACTCCAGAGACAGCATGTCCTGAAGTCCATTCACCCTAGAACAGTACAATAACTGCAAGGGGGGACATTTACAGAGTCCTTCCCTTAGAGTTTTCCTCTCCATTTTCTCCTGCCTTCACCTTTATGGTGAACTGTGAAATACCTCGTCATGTTCTATGCATGTGAGTGTGAAGTGGTCTGGAAGCCTGTGTTGATTTTAATAGCACCCGACAGCTCCCAGAACAAATGCCCCAGTTGCCAGAGGAAGAGGGCACTCGGCTGCACACCGATACTTTATTTATAGGTGTGGATCAGACAGAGGGTGGGTTCACAAGGTCATCCACCCTCAACACACAAGTATTTGTATTTTACACAGCAGCACTGCACTTTGGCAGAATCTCAAAAAGTCAGAAGCTCTTCCAGACAGGTCTTCAGGGAATACACAGCAGAAGTACTGTATGCAGCTCTTAATACCGGTCAGATTTTCTTTTCTTTTTTTAAAACTTTACACTTAAACTCTTACTTGTCAGTTCACATTAAGCAAGCACTCATATATAGGTGATGTTTGGGGATTCTTCACTGTATGTGAGCTTTCTATAGTGGTTTCATGCTTTGGCTTCTTTTTTTTCAAATGTCGTCTTTATCGGTGTTAAATGTTTAGATGGAGATTATATCCGCTCATGATGAAGCTATTACTTGTCATCAGCGTTCAGCAACTAGATTACATTGTAGGCTGAGATACCTCTAAACCTTCCCATGCACTTCACGAATGTTTTAGAAAACAATTGTTAAATAATTGTTTCTCGATTAAAAAACAAACAAGTTTACAAGCTGTCAAGCATCTAAATTAATCGGTTTAATCTTATTTACACTTACTATTTAGGTCCATCCTTCCTAATATTCCTTTGGAAAAACACCACCCAGACAACATAATATATACAATAATGACATTTTGCCCATATTTTATCATCACTAGGTTAGCTGACATTGAAGCAAAATTAATTCCCACGTACATAAACCAGAGATGTTCTGACGTCCACATTTGGGAGATATGAAAAGGCAACTTTAACCCTGACTTCATTACTTCCTCTTCTTTCCACACCTTTCTGTCCAGGCCACCAAGGCCCTGAACAATGCATAAAGAACCCAGTAACCTGTAGCTGTTGTCATGACAATAATTGACATTAGTGCACTTGTGAAGAACAATGTGTTTGAGAGGATGTTTACGGACATCATTTTCACTGCCTTATGTGTGCATTTTGTTCTTAGACTGAAGTGGTTGGGTCTCCATGCTGATGTGTTATGGGGGTCGTAATCTTCAATATGACACTCAACCCATAGGAGTGTCAAGCAGAAATCATTCAATATTTTGTTTGTACGGTTGAATGGTAAGAAGGCAGTTAATCATTAGAAGTGCCCCAAATGCTTGATCCTTGCTCAAGCCAACATTATATTGACTGAGGCCTCTTTTCTCCGTCTATATCTGCATAAAACCTGATCAACTGTGACCAATAATTTCTCATGAAATTCCTGAAAGGAGTCGATTATGCAGCTCACCAAGACACAGAAAACCATAATTTCAGAGACATTCAGTTGATGTCAAGCGTATAAATCTTTAATGATGGGAGGCAGTGATGCATAATGAGTCATTTTTGTCAGCGCACTTAGCTAAGATCACATGACCTGCAAGACTGAAATGACCTGCTATGCCCGTAAAAATAGTTCATAGTGGATCAGGTGGTAAGTATGCAAAACATATTGTACAGCAATATCAGTAGTAGGAAAACAGGTAGGCTATGTTACTCGTATGGGAAATTATCGTGCACCCCCGCAAGAATAGAGTTTTTGTCTTTGGCCTGACTGCAGCCCTTGGGTTAACTTCAAAATCATTTTCCCTATTTCTGTTCCCTTTGAAACCCTGTTTTGTGTACTCCTTGGCAACCTTTGCACTACTAAGGCCGGACATACCGAGGAACTGCCTCTCATGGTATTACACTACACAAGACATCCAAAGATTAGACTGATGTCAAATTAGGAGATGGAACTAAATACGAGTGAGGGGTAGCCATGCCAATGCAGCCCTGGTCTCTGGCCTTCTAGATATTCTTGGGCCAGCCTGAACAGAGGGGGGCGGGGCAAAGAGGTAGCAGCAGATGTGATTGGCTGTGTGGCAGAAGTTGCTAGTGATGGGTCGACCAGGAAGTTGACCCAGTTTGACCTCCAGGCATCTGATCTTCATGTGCATCTCCAGCTTCCTCCTTACTAGGGACACCTGAGTTTTAGGCTTCTGCCTGGTCCAGTTGGATCCCATTCATTAGCTTAATAGTACTGACCCAAGCACACATCTTGTTTCTCAGTCTCTGCACATGGAACAGGCTTGCAATCCTTATCACTCCTCTCCTGGGCTGAGAGAAGGAGGTGGAGGAAGAAGTTGATTGGTTGAAAACCCTGTGAGTTCAGGAGAGGTAAGCCAGTTTTGTATACCAGGAACATGGTCAAAGTGGTCATGATGAATAGGCTATATCATGATATAGGGTTAGGGGTGAGGTGGTCAAGGTGTGAGAGGAATGTGATTTGGGGCTTCTCCGAGTGACCGTTCCGATCTCTCACCTGTTAAGGAGGACTCGTTATGACCTTGCAAAGTCTCCAGATTTGTCACCATAGGGAAGGTGAATCGCTAAATCGTCAACAACTAGACAATAACGAACGTTTTACGTTTAAATTGAAGCTGTAAAATCAATCAATCAGCTTGTGGGGCCTAATTGGTCTCGGCAGAAACGTGAAAGGCTCAACTGGGGTGCATAAGAGACAAGTGCAGAATAAACTTAAAATTATCACTTTTATCAACGGGGAAATATCACCAAGGGATCGGATTAAAAAAAACATTGTTATAGTTATTTATTACACTGAGCATGTTTTTTTTTTTTTTTTTTTTTTTTTTTTTTAACTAATTCTTGGGTGAGGCCCTTACATCTCTGTGGTCCCCCCCGCACCGCGGGGCTGCGGATGCGTTTCTTAGGCGTCTCTTACTGCTTTCATGGGTTAAACTCAATGCTTGGTCACATAGGCAGTCCCAACTAATTCACAAATAGGCCTACGCATTTTATTTCAAGTGCTCTCTGATTCCCCACAGCGATCAATACAGGGGCTGCAGTTCTGTGTTTTTTTTCGAATCCATGTTGAAGTTTTTGCTCTCAGACTTGATCGCATTACCGCTGGTTGGGTCATTTCAGGCCAGTGCACGCGTTGCATCCAGAATCTCCGTGCTCCGAGGACCAAGCTGAGAGAATCCAACTGAAGACGGAATGCATTGGCATTGTGTGAGAAAATAATATTTGCGGACAAACTGCGTGGCCTATGTGGTATGTTGCCTTTTCTCATTTGAAACGTGTGATAAAAGCACTCACGAACACTTGCAGTCGCCAACATGACGACGTATCAAGTCGACACTGACAGCAATTTACAGTCAATGAGGAATAGTATTCTACTGCTACTGTCTTTCTCAACTTTCTCACTGGTGTTGTTTGTCGAAATGAATTAATAAAACGCGAGCATACGTGGACACAATATTTTTGAGTCATTTCATGGCTTAAACTTGACGTCAGATTTGTAGGCTACATTAGGCTGTCTGGTTGATTTGTTATTTCATACCTAATATCCACATTGTATGGATTTAGGCTACAGTAGTCAGTGTCAGCCAAATATTTCAAAGCGCTTAGGCTTTCTACTACGTCAATATTTACAAAAGGCTCGAAAATGTAGGTTATTTAGAATGCGTGTACACCTTTTGAAATAGGGTACACCACATCTGAAACAAAAAATAATAGGCTACACAGTCTCAAATGCCATGCAAGGCAGGCTGGATGCATGACATGTCTGGTCAAGTATTTACATTATAAGCGGTGCATCCATGGAAACGGAAGCGGGAGTATTATGTGCATTGAGAGAATGTTCCCTGAAACCTGTCCGTTGAACAATAGTGAAAATGAGAGAAATTAGCCTAAGTTACCTTGTAAACGCTAAAATACCGCTGCTGGTTTTGGAGGAATGTTGTAGGCTACACATTGAAACCAATTGAAGCCATGATAACAACAACAAAAATCGGTACGATCTTAACCATTAGTGCCAAGAAATGTACTGTCCCTCGTGTGTTGCCGTAGATTGAATGTCTAATGTATCAGAATTTTCCGCCATCAGATTCTGCCGTTCTGGTGGGGGTATCTGAGGTCAATGCCTTCCTGCATGCCTGCCTGCCCAACGATGCCTTGTGAAAATTGAAGTCAATGTTTGCGATAATGTGGAAACACTACTGCAACTGATCTGATATTGTAAGTAAACAGAGTATTAGAAAACATATTTTTGTTGCTGTATAATTTACAAACGTAAAAACTTTACCAGCTTGCTGCGAAAGAAACCTGTTTTAAAGCTTGGCTGTTTGCATTTTAGATAGCTGATGATTGCATAAATGACTCATGTTTTTTTTCTTTCGAAATAATAACTGTTCGGTACAGTATCATGACTTATTTTTAGCTCAGTAGTTGCAGTCGTAGCCACAGAACACATGCAGCCACAATCGTGTGTGCCACGAAACCAAAGAGGATAGATAATGAACATTGATTGTATATATGCAATGATTACACCAGTCTCGTTCTGTGATGTAATTTATAATATTTTGTTGGACATTATTTGACGTAGGCTATTGACTAAATACATTTCCATGACATTTGATACGAAGACTATATTTCCAAATCTGTGCATTCGATTCCGAGGTGGAGCCTGATCGTTTACAGAGTTTACGATTAGCCTGTTCTGATATCCCACATTCTGCAACATTTTAAAGGCAGGGTAGGCAATGTTTTTGAGAAGCACTTTTTGTCATATTCGCCAAAAGTAACTTCACTTCTTGATTGCAACCAATATATATAAAGGTTTGACGGTAATATGAAATATTTCATTCCGACATCTGTGGGCGTTGCAATACTGTAATAAACAAGACCAATCATTAACCCTTGTGTTATCTTCGGGTCATTCTGACCCATCAGTCATTGTGACCCACCGTCGTATTGCGACAAATTTACCTCATACAAAAACAAAGTGAAGCATTTTCTTTTAACTGTCGGGCTGTGTCAGACCCCCCACATTGGAATGGTTAAAAGAAAATTATTTGTATTTGTTTTTGTATTGGGTAAAATTGGGTAAACACAACGATGGTTCGTTATGAACCTTTGGGTCATGTGACCCGAAGGCAGCACGAGGGTTAAGGGGTACCCTGACTAGTGATTGGACTGGCTTAGCCTGGGATACACTGGTTACATCTGCTTCGAAGCGCCTGGAAGCGCCGCCTTTTTTCTTTCGGCGCCCATGTTACTAAATGGGACCGGCCACACTGGCTGCAAAGCGCCGCAATTGACTGCCATCTGCAGCAATCGTGAGACGTTTGCGAAATCGGCTGCAGTATGATAAAATACACAATATTAGTTGATATATTTGAATAAAAAAACATGTTATTAAGATTGTACTTCATTAATAGTAGACTACAGTGAACATTTGTAAAGTTGTAGACTTTATAATTATTTGGTGGTTACCCTGATGAAAACGAATGAAAATAAACTGATCTGTTGAGCTAGCATGCCCGTAGTTGTTTTGTTTGTTTGAGAGAAATTAGTTGTTACGTGTTGCACGCAACACACACGCGTGCAGATATAGCCTACCGAGAGAGAACCCCCAAGTCGATTTCTAAAATCAGCGAGAAATTCAAGGAGATGGAAGACATCAAATTAATTCTCGAAGTTGAAAAGCACAGGGATTTGTATGACCCCCAGCACCAATTTGACAAGGACAACGTAGATAAGGATCAATGCTGGTATATAGCCAATGCCATGTTTATGTACCATGTCAGCGTAAAGGAAAGCTCAGAGTAGCTGAAAGGATTGGTGACCGGTGCGGAGAAATCCGTGCCTGGTGTGAACAGCTTTGAGCCAGTCGTAGCCGATCGTGGCGCTGCACGGCGCTTCCAGGCAGGCGCTGCACCGCGCTTCCATGTGTGTCCCAGGCGTTACCTCTCTGTCTACCCACCCTACTTACCTGCGCGCACTCTGCCCTGCACTCAATGCGAGTCTGTAGTTTTGTGGGAGTGGTTTTGAAGGGAGGGGGTGGTATATTTTGTGTCAAATAGAAGCTAAAATAGTTAGCTTCGCAAAACTTCCTTACCCTGCCTTTAAGAAGGCATAGATTACTTTTCAGTTTGTTTTCATCCTTGGGGTCAAATATAGGCCATATTTCTATGAATGCCAATATTGTGCAGTAGGCTACTGTAAGACAACAAAATATAGGACAAAATGCTAAATATTCATGAACTTCATGTTGAGACAATGCATCAGTGTAAGACTTTGATTAGGTGGACCTACAGTGTTCATCACTATATTATGGTTCATTGCTCAAACTGCTAACTCAAATCTTAAGACTTAACTTACTATCTCAATGCAATAATGCACATATCCAATTGGAGTTCCATAAAACAAAGTAGATTTTATCACACAGTGGTTTTATTCATAATAGTAAGATGGTTGAGATCAAGGGTAAATTCCAGACAGGAATCTCATTAGGAAATATGTCCTCTATTTAACACTTGCCTTTCAACATAATATTATTGTATACAGCATACTGTAGGAGAGGAACAATGTTCCACACATAAGCCTAAAGGGGTTTTCCCAATTTCTAATGCTTACCAACGGTTTGCCTCCCAATTTAGTTACATTTGAAAGGTTAAGTTTTGGGTAGGCCACTGGGAAGGGTTAACAGTACTACTTGCCTGATCGCAAATATTATTATAATAAAATACCTTAATATACTTTGTTGTTGTATGTATTATACAGAGGGAGGACCTATGATATACATTTTTTGGTATACATACTAAATTGTATTAAATCAGTTGATCTGCTTTGACTAGAAATGATCTACGCTGTTAATATTGTAGCTTGGAACCTTATATTTAGCCAACGACACAGCTTAGAACAGTGGTCTCGGACCGTGTACAGGCGGCCTAGATATTCATTTAGCAGACACTTTCATCCAAAAGTGTACAAACACTCAACCCATAAGTTATACAGCGATGCAGGAGTGGAACCTTCAGAGGGTGTGGGACTCGAACCCACAACATATTGTACACAATGCGCTGCAAAATATAACAATTTCCTTGGGCTTAGTGGCATTATAATATAGTGCACTGTGGGATAACCCCTTATCTGAGCCACCCAGGAGACACCTTATAAAACTCTTTTAATTAGTTTAATTAGTTAATTCAGTCAACATCATCAGACTTTTTATGAGGCCGGGTGTAGTAAGCTTGCCTGAGGTATCAAACTATGCCCTTTAAAACCGTGTGCATTGTGTCAAGAGTCAGTTCAGTTTATGCTTCAGTGAGAAAATCAATAAGGCAACATTCATCTTTATGTCTGTGACTAAAGGGTGGAGGATTATTGGATGATTTATGTTTACATGCAGGGTTTTAGTGGGTTGTCACTTGTTTAAGGTCTGGCGTGTCGGAGACCTGGTCCCTCGAAGCAGACAATAATTAGGCTATCTGTTTCTTTTACTTTCTGATTGTAGTTGTGGGGATGAAAGGAAGGGTTTGCAGGAGATGTTCATTTTCCTGTGAATTAATTTGTGCTTTTTCTGCTCCAGGCTATATTATAAAAAATATATATAATTTACAAACCCAAAGAGTCCTTTTATTTCCCTGTGGTTGGTTTTTCTGTGAATCACGTGTTTCCTCAAGCAGCTGGCTTTCCCATAAAGCAAAGTAAAATATGGATAACAGTTCAAGGTTAAAATGATTCTACTAGTTTGAAGTTAAGAGTTAAGAGTTTTGCCAAATAAGTAGGCTTATTTAGATGTATCAAAGTAAAAATATCAAACTGCATTTACCTTAAGTTCGGGCAAATATACTGTGTGGGAAAGAGAAGAATGACTCTCTAGGCCTATGCTATACCCCTTGCAGTATTGCAGTAACCCATACTCCCTCAATGGGTGCCCTTTCCAAACTAGTCGATGTCTAATGTTTGGATATCTGTCAATGATCTCTACATTTTGATCTACCAGGTCAGTTACTGAGTATCACTACAGTCTTCATAAGTCTGTCACAAACACACAGTTCATACTTGTTGATGACGTTAAATCTAAAATGGTTAACCTTTGACCTTTTAAAGTGTTACAAAGTCCATATAGAAACTCTTATGCCCCTACTCTTATTAAGATGCATACAGTTTATATTATGTCTTCTGATGGGTTCGGTTAGCCTGAGAACAATGTAAATTTTGCTGTAGCAGATTGGTCTGGTCACCCTCCCATTCAAAAAGATTTCCCTCTGTCATGAAAAGTGCTAGAACAATCACCATCATTTAAATAAAGGGGGTGGGTTTTGATGCGATGACTGTACAGAGGAGCGTCGTAAGAGGGATTAAGTAAAGGAATTTAAGATGAACAAGATATAATCTTGAGCAGATTTGTAGTTGTGTCATATTGTTACTTCCTCAATAAGAAGACTACAGTACAGCAGCATTGGATACTGAAGGGTTTAAGAAAAAACACTTTGCTGTTTTTGTAAAACATTTAAGCCCTATGTGAAGATAAGTGATGTGGCCTTTGCATTGAATATCTTAACACATTTTTAAAGTGGCTTGTATTATTCATGAAGTAGCCGATTCATTAGTATTGGGAAATAACATGTGGATCACTCCTGCCAGAATTGTATTAATTGTCCATTTCAGCAGAATTAAGACCTATTATAACTGCAGTGTTTGCTGACGTAGCCCCCCCCCCCCCCCTCCTGTTCTGAGAGTGGTTGCTGTTTTTTAAAAACATGCCTGTAGGGTTATTTATGAATGTTGTAGCAAAAAAATATTTTGGCCAGAAAGCAAACATGTTGTTACAGGTTGGATCTCTTTGGCATGTGAAGATGAACCCACAGAATAGCCCAGAAGACTGTTCTGTCTTCTCTCTCCGAAAGGGGTTTGGATGCCATGCAACGAGCTTTGGTTTGGCAAAATATGATGCTAAAAGAATTGATGTTTGTGTTGTAAAGAAGAACGGCAATTGGACATGAATGAACAGGGGATATGGAAACATCTCTGTTTGTGTTCTTTCCAGAACTAAAGGGCAGCTTGTTAGAGGTCCCATCTACCCAACTGAAACAAAATAATTTGCAGTCATTTAACCCAACTGATAGCTGAACCTGTGTTCACAGAAGCTTGCTCTGTTGGGTTTAATAGATGTTTCAAGACCATACCTGAAAAAAGGCAGAGATTCAGTAAATTTAGCGAAACTAAGACACAACCCTTCAAAACTTAATTCTTCTCGTGTAAACAAAAAGGGTAAAGGTCTTTTTTCTGCTGTAAAACTGTTGAAAACAAAACTGATTACTCATTCTTCTTCTCGTCTGTCTGTTTACTGTCCTCGTCCATTCTACTTGCCCTGTTTGGAGTTCTGCAGTTCAGTTTTCTGTTGAAATCCTAAACCCCACGCTTCATTGAGTCAGAGCCATATCTCATCTGATCATAGCCCGGTGCACCACAGGATTCTCGAAGTTGTTTGACCAGCTAGGTATGCACCACGCAGCTGTCAGAAACAACTGCTCAGCACACTTGCTCTCACATTCACGTTTAGCGAGTGTAGCTCTATACTTCGCCAATGTTCAATGTTGGAAGGAACTTCAGCAATATTTGGCTGTGCGCTCTATGAGATGAATGTATTGTTTGTCCCCAGTAAGAACATTTGTACTTTGGGAAACTTTTGTAGACCTAATGCTTTCAGGGTAGAGTTTAATACCTTCATGTGCTTGTAACTGAAGTAATCAAAGCTTACCTTTTCAGACCTAAGGAGTATAACTTTCAGGAAAACTGAAAATGTTACTTGCAACAGTGCCTACGACATGTTCAGCTTTAAATGGTTTGTGTGGCTGTGTAGAATGCTTGGATTACATAATTTAATGTAGTACAGGCTTCCATTTGACAGTCAGTTTTTTCTACAATGCTAATCTGCTGTTTTCCATACACTCCCACACTCTTGCTTAGAAGAAAAACATTCAGCTCTTTTTTTCTCTCTGTATCTAGCCTCTGTCTTACTCTATCTTTCTTTACTCATTTTCTTTCTCAGTTTTTTTGCATAAAGCGCAAAGGAGTGGTGTATTATCATATTTGAAATTTCTCTGAAATGAAAACAAAAGACTGTTTTGAAACAGATTTATTAACGTAGGACTTTGGAAACATTTGCAAACTAGCAGCATGCTGCTCTCCATTTAAAAGTCTCCATTAGTCTTTCACAGCCTTCACATTTTCAGACACACCATGACTGATGTATGGGAAGATGAGGAAAGGTTTTGTGTTGAGATAGAGATAGACACTCATCCCAACTACACTGGAGGCCCAGGGACTCCAGAGGCTTGTTTACCCAGAAGTTTGTTGCAGTCTCCCAGGGAGAAAGCAATGTTTGTGTGTCTGTAGATAGAAGGCCACATCAAGCTAATTTAATTTGAAGAGAATCCGAGCAATTAAATGATAAACCCAGATCTGATGAAAATGGCTTGGATGAAAACATGTTTTTGTTCGAAGCACAAGGGGTTAGAGTGAAGCTTTTGGTGCCTCTGGCTCTTTCCCCAAGCCTAAACGGTGTCCCTTGTGAGATCTTAGACTGAGCACAAGCAGATATTAATATTTAGTTCTTCAGCTAATCTTTTTGAAAATAAAGTTTTGAACCCGTCCCGTAGTAGACGCTTCAGAGCCGAGCCCATTGTGATGTGAATGACATTTTTTTCTCCCTTTGTTGGAAAATAAAACATATGTCAGACATTACAGCAGAAGCTAGTGCTGTTGGAGAAAACAGCTTTTTGAGAGAACCTGTTAAGAGTGATCTTAACATGGTCTGGTCATGGTAACATTTGCTAGACAGTGTAAACCAAAACAGTAGGGTATCTCTTTAAAAAACGTAGTGATCAAAATCAATAGAAGTCAATTGTACATCACTCATAGAGATTTCTGTTGGCCATTACTGATTAAACTTCACTGCTCTATGCTTTGGTCAAGCATTTGTCAGTGAATGTGGAGGTCAGTTTTTCCGTTTACATCTTAAATTGCTGCACAGCAATCATTGAAACATCAGCTTTGTGGGTTGCTGAAGTTTTCATTCAAACGCAACACCAGAATCACCCCATCTCCACGGGGATAATGACAGTTAGGCCTTGCAGTCCTTATAGATGATCAGAGCAGTCCAGATCAGAAGACAATGACAATGCAGAGATATCATTTGAATTTGTATCATTAATGGATTCTGCTTTGTGTACTGTTCTTGCCAGAGGTCATTTATATCCCCAGTATTTGCAAAATGTTGTACATTTACGTCCACATACAGTACAGGAACGAAGACCCATTTGTGTTAAAAGAAGTTCTGTTTCTTGTTCACTCCCTCTTTTACTTTTCACCTGAGCCTGTTGAACGGCAGCTGTTTTGGGTAGATGTTTGGCATGTTGTTGACGAGAGGTGGTAGGGCACCTAACTCCTCATTTGAAAGACATCTCTGTTCTTTAGGAGAGTCTGATAGTGGCTCTGTAATTAATGCACCTCCTCCTTTTGTACTCCCTGCTCAAGTTGCAAAGGTCACATCAAACAGCAGGTTAAAATGCCTATTAGCTGCTGTTTGTCAATCCTCAACTGTACAGCTGCAGTTTAACAATGCCATGTAAACAGATAAGCGTACTAATATGACTGAACATTCTGAAGTTCAATGTAATTGTTCTAGGTTATAGTCGACCCCTTTAGCTCTTGTTTGCACAGCTATCAGAGTTCAAAGTTCCCAGAAATAATTAAACCTACATGTTTTGACAAGACTTGCAGTTGTGCAAGTTTTTAGGAGTTATGTGCAATACCTTGAATAAGCAAAGCACTGTTTGTCAACATAATCAGATCCAACATCACCAGAGCCAAGCCTAGGACTACATGACAGTACAGAAGAAGTACACAGCCTTCCTCTGTTGAAGGATGTGAATGCCTTACCATCAACTTTCAGCAGCACCAATCTCTCATTATCACTCATAGACAAGAGGTTGCAGGCCGTTGGCATGCCCCAAGAGTACGTACATAGAACTACAACTGCATGGCTGTATGTGTTCCAAGCTTCAGACAGGGACCCTGGTGTGGTGGTGGGACAGACTAATGCTACCTGCGAGGGGCTTAACAGCACACAGAGGCTGCTGTTGCACTGTTTACTGGAAGAGGGGAAGAGGGGACAAGGCTGAATTATTGAGAGAGAGAGAGAGAGAGAGAGAGAGAGAGAGAGAGAGAGAGAGATGTAAAAGCCTTCATCTTCACTTTTCTGCCCCTGCATCTCTATGGTGCACTCTTAGTGGGAGGTCAGTCAGGGTAAGGGAGCTATGATTGCCTCTGTTAAAATAAGATGAGAAATAAGATTGGCAAAAATAAACAAATGAAAGAACTTTGCACTAGATTTGTAAAAGGGGCACTGAATTGAGGCGTATCATTCCAAAAGGCTATATTTGGACACATGCT
Source organism: Osmerus eperlanus (assembly GCF_963692335.1). NCBI lineage: Eukaryota > Metazoa > Chordata > Actinopteri > Osmeriformes > Osmeridae > Osmerus > Osmerus eperlanus. The sequence continues at coordinate 6,373,890 of NC_085037.1, forward strand.
ACTGTAGTTATGCTATGGTTTCCCTAAACAGCGAGAATAGTGTTTTGGAATAAAATGTTTCAGTCAGGTTCAAATGGCCTGCGATAGGACTTAGTTGGAGTTTGCCACAAAAGGATAGGTCTCTGAGCATTCAGGTGTCCTGTGCTGTGGTGTGCTGTTATCGGGAACATAGTGTCTGGCATTTTCACTTTTGGGACATTATAAATCTTGCTTACATCAGTGTGACATTTGTGTACCAGTGTGTTGAACTATGAGGGGTCCTTAGATTGAGTGGTTGCTGTAGTTACCCTGGCTGGCATCATGCCTTCACCTTTAAGAAAGGCTCGCAGCCCCTGGCTGGTGGTGTGTCTCATTACGTAAGAGCCTGGCTGATCGTCCAAAGCATTGTGGCCCCTGCCCTGTCCCCCTGCCAACATGCACTGGACGTGTCATCACCTCCTGCTTCACAGGGCCCTCTGGACATGGCTATGTTTGCAAAATACTCTCTCACGCTCAATTTCTCTCTCAATTCCAGTTTATTGTCTTACAGGATACGCAAGTATACAAGTAAAATGAAAAGCTTTGTGCCGCTGAGCTACCTACAGTGCAGTTATAACAATAAAAGATAAAATATTAATAATTAAAAAAAAAACTATATTAGACACAATACTCACTGACCAATGTAATGAAACAGAGAGGGTAGGCAGTTGCAAGGTGGTTATAATAAGTGCAAATGTGCAAAAAGTCTATGTTGGCAGTGCAGTACTCAGAATGTAAAGTCGTGATGTGCAGGAAGGAGGTGGGGGGGTAATAACAGTCTGTTTCAGAAGGGAGGTGGGGGGGGTAGTTATCTGTTCAGGAGCCTGATGGCCTGGAGATAGAAGCTGTCCTGTAGTCGAATTGTTCTGGAACTAATGCTGCGGTGCCGCTTGCCAGATGGTAGCACTGTGAACAGTTCGTGGTTGGGGTGGTTGGGGTCGCCGATGATCTTCCTGGCCTTTGACAGGCCAGGAAGACCAGGGACTCAGCACACAGCCTTGTGGGGCCCCCGTATTTAGAGTCAGTGTGGTAGAGGTGGTGTTTCCTGTCGCACTCACACACAGTTCCCACCTCTACGTCTTTCTCTTAATCGCAGCCTCTCTCTCTCTCTCTCTCTCTCTCTCTCTCTCTCTCTTAGTCGAACGCTGACCATCTGCTGTGCTCTCTGTAATATTGCCTCAGCAATTTCTGTCTGTCTCTATCCTCTCTATCCCTCTCTGTTCCTCTCCTTTTTGCTCTCCCACTTTCACAAATGTTTTCTCTCCCCTCCCTACTTTTTTTGACTGTTTCCTCTAATAGTGGAATGATCTGAAATAGCTGCTTCTCTACCATGTTTTTGTCTGCAACTTGTCTGCTTTTAACCAACCAGCACCAACCCCGCCCCCCCCCCCCCCCCCCAACCCCCCGGGTCCAGAAATCCAGACGGACTGGCCCATACAAAAGGATTACTGGTCCTGTGAGTCTACTCAGAATGCATTTTTAAGGGCCTTGTTTCCTGTGTGACCGAATGTGTCTGGGTTTATGACAGACAATCGGCCTAGGTTTTTTTTTCTAAACCACGGGACTGGGGATTGGTCGGTTTGAAAGTAATCATTTAACTCATGTTGGTTATTTTACTTGAATGGTATTAGTACGGAACAGCATAAGTCTTCTACCTTCTTTTAAGATTTGTGAATAATGACATACTGTGGTGTCCAGGCTGTTTAGCAGACATAGCCTATGTTTTTGAATATAGCTTTTCCATGTGGGTACTATTTTTGTGACCTCAATCTACAGCATATTATACATGCAAATGGTTCCTGTGCTATCTCTTTGAAATGCCTGTTTTGCTTGGATCATTCCTTAGCAGGGCTCTCAAGACTCACGCATTTGCCGTGAGACTCTCGCAGTTCAACCAGCTCACACGCTCTCACGCAACACCTTGTATTTCTCACGCTGAGAAATCCTTTCACTTGTTCCGCTATATACAATTAATGGACGAGGCACAGGCATACAGAGGTAAGTTTTCTGCCGAGTTAACAGCTGTCTTGAGTTATACAGAGTTAAATGCCACAGGCATGGTATTGGTGATGTAATGACAGGTATGATAATGTCACGCCAAACTTTTGATAAAACTTGAGAGCCCTTCCTTAGCTGTATAAATTTTTCAGCCAGATGAATGTGTAGTCCTGGCTTCCAAACGCAACAGCGTATAACATTTTAGGAGAATTATACAGATTGTTGAGAAAATTCTCATGACAGCTGATTCTTTGTTTTTCTCTTATCTGCTAATGAAGTCCCTAAGGCAGGCATGCTGTACTACTGCTATGTTAGAGCGCTCCACTACTTAGTAGTCTTATCCAAAATGGGTTATAATGTTTCAATGCCTCAGTACTTTCTAAACCAATTACAAAATGCAATGAAGCCATTTATGTCCATTTACAGTTTCTACTGGGATTAACAACCTGTTGTATTGCCACAATTTTGTTTTAGAGTCACCTATACTTGAGTTCTTTTAAATCCTGAGATAATTGTTAGTTCAAGAATTGGACAGCTCAACCTTAATAATATTGACCTTCGAAATGTCACAATACCCAGTGTGTATGTAATAAATGTAGTCACTGAGGGGGTAGTGTTATCTGACTCTTGTGGTGGGCCTCAAGGGGTAGAGACGGCCAGAGGCCAGGAAACGAATGCACTGGCAAGATATATTAGTGGTTATTAACTTTGGTCACCCAGATTTCCTCTCAGGTGCACTCTTGTATTCCGCAATTCTATAAGCAATTTTATAAGTAGATGCTACCACGAGTAGCATCTTCCCGTGAGCGGGTACAGGTACTGCACAGAAAAGCAACACAGGAAAAGCAGTCCTGTCTGTACACAGAGACCACCTTCTTGTTCTCCAGCTGTGCATGCAGCTTCAGCTGGACCTGCCTCCCTGGTCTAGGTTCATGCAGACAGAGTGCACACACCTGAATGAGCACACCACAGGCTGCTATGGCCCACAGAAGGAAGGGGAGAGAGGGAGAGGGGCAGAGCACAGGGAACATGGGGCAAGGGGAGAGAGGGAGAGGGGCAGAGCACAGGGAACATGGGACAAGGGGAGAGAGGGAGAGGGGCAGAGCACAGGGAACATGGGACAAGGGGAGAGAGGGAGAGGGGCAGAGCACAGGGAACATGGGACAAGGGGAGAGAGGGAGAGGGGCAGAGCACAGGGAACATGGGACAAGGGGAGAGAGGGAGAGGGGCAGAGCACAGGGAACATGGGGCAAGGGGAGAGAGGGAGAGGGGCAGAACACAGGGAACATGGGACAAGGGGAGAGAGGGAGAGGGGCAGAGCACAGGGAACATGGGACAAGGGGAGAGAGGGAGAGGGGCAGAGCACAGGGAACATGGGGCAAGGGGAGAGAGGGAGAGGGGCAGAGCACAGGGAACATGGGACAAGGGGAGAGAGGGAGAGGGGCAGAGCACAGGGAACATGGGGCAAGGGGAGAGAGGGAGAGGGGCAGAGCACAGGGAACATGGGACAAGGGGAGAGAGGGAGAGGGGCAGAGCACAGGGAACATGGGGCAAGGAGACAGAGGGAGAGGGGCAGAGCACAGGGAACATGGGGCAAGGAGACAGAGGGAGAGGGGCAGAGCACAGGGAACATGGGACAAGGGGACAGAGGGAGAGGGGCAGAGCACAGGGAACATGGGGCAAGGGGACAGAGGGAGAGGGGCAGAGCACAGGGAACATGGGGCAAGGGGACAGAGGGAGAGGGGCAGAGCACAGGGAACATGGGGCAAGGGGACAGAGGGAGAGGGGCAGAGCATAGGAAACATGGGGCAAGGGGAGAGAGGGAGAGGGGCAGAGCACAGGGAACATGGGACATCAGCAGGCCCAACAACATGAGGCATCTCAGCACAGTGTGTCCTGGCTGGCAGAAAGTACCAATTGGGCCAGATGAAACCGAGCCCTGTCTGCTTCGCTGCTGTTGTGGAAGCATGCTGCTCTCTTCCTCTATGGCATGGCCTAGATTCACCAAATTGGATGCACTCACTTAGACCAACTGCATGTTATTTTTAAGGTTGCCTTTTTTTAAACATTCCAACGTTTTGAACGATCGCTAAATCCCAAACATTTATAGAGATTTTCTCTGGGTTCCTCAGGGAGGGGTTAGGACTCATTATTTTTGAGGTTGCCGTCTCCGCTAGCGCTCTTCCGCAGGGACAGCACAGCACAGGGGGGAAATGACAGGCTGCTGATTATCCTCACATATAATCTCAGTCTCATTTTACTGCATTAGAAGTTGCCCCGAACCAGAAACGCTCCTTGTAAATTCTGACCCTGAGATGTCTCTGAAGACATAACCCTGAACCATGATGGCAAACCCCCAGTAGGAGACTGCCTGGGTGCATGCCTTGTTTGCACAACTTATTTATTGATACATGTTTGTATATCTGGGGCCAGTAAAGGTTTACTTACTGCACATGTTCAACAAGTAAGAAGTGTTGTAGGATTTAATTATTGCCGGTGCGGTATTAATACGGGATTACATCTGAGATGTGGGTAAAGGTAAGTGTACATGAGCTGAAACATAAGCTCCTTAGTTAAATAAACGATAAAAGGAACTAGTCTCGCAGTGCTGGCTCTGGAGTACTCTTAGTGGACAGGGAACATGTTCCTGATGTTAAAGGAACGTTTATTTGGATTCCTGTCCAGCTATGGTTGTACTCTGATTCGGCCTGTTTGAGATCACTGGAGTGGAATGTCAACAGTGACCCTGCTGGTCATTTCACATGTGATTATTGTTTGATTCTCCTTTTGTTTGCTTTGGAGAAAGGGGACTGGAAAATACTCAGCACAGATATTTAGAGTCTTCTCTGACCTTGCAATGTTCTCTGACCTGCAGGGTATTGGGAAAACAACTGTGATCCTCAGTTTGAGTATAGCAAGTAAGACTATTATACATTTGATACAGTTTATCAAATGTATAATATAATATGTGCCTGTTATCATACATATTGTCGAAATTAAAGCATATATGAGAGCAAAACAGTCATTTTTATAGTTTTTTTTTTACATATCTAGCTTCCAATTTAGGCTAGCATTGCACAATTTTCCTTATTAAACACACATTGTTCTAGATTTGAGTAGACAAAAAACTTCATCCACAAACTCCCCCCTCTTTTTTTCTCGTGCTGGCCAGTGCCAAGGGTTGTCTAAAAAACAAAAACTCGAGTAAAAAAGAGTAGATTGTAGATACAGTACATGGAAAAAACATTTTGGCGTCGCCCAAAAAAATGTGTTCTGCTCCAAAAGTTGGATTTCCTTCAAGCACAAGAGAGACAGAGGAGAAGAGGGGGGGGGAGGGCTGAGAAGGAGGGGTGAACGAAGTAGTGTGTGAATGAGGGAGATAGACAAGCATCTTGTTAAAGTGTTCTTCTGAGCGCTTAGGTCCCGAAGGCGACAGCATCACACTCCAACCACGCAGACCCGGGCCAGACAAGTCATTTGGCGGGCGAGAGGGTAAAATGGAACAGGCTGTCTTTTCCTTTAAGCTAAACCATGGCGCAGGAAGCTTTCTAATAACATGGTAGAGTTCATTGCTTTTAACGTGAGTATTTCTATTCTGGTTTCATGGTCTTAATTTCTGCCTCTGGATTTTTGGGACCAGTTTCCACCATCTATTTTCCCTTGAAATGTAGCTGTAGAAATGCCTATAAATGTAGAACTTTCATGTTTTTATTGTTGTCTGACCTCAACAGCCTTGATGATGTCAACAATAGTGTGTGTAAACATGTTTGGGTTCTCTTCAAGAATATAATGTTTTGGAATAAAATACTCACTTGTCTTCCATGTACAGCATTGGTAAGTAAGCCTTTTTCACGTTCATGGTGTCTGGTTTATGTTGTTCAAGTTGTCTGTTCTTGAACAAAAAGTACCAAAGGAAGCCACATGGTAAAAGTGTACAAGCCCCAGTGTTGATTGAGAGCCAGCGGCATGATGGGAATCAGCTTTGGATCTCTTTCCTACAGCTCAGAAGGCCCCTCTGTGTACAAAGAGCTGCAAAAAGAATGCAGAGTGAAAGACAGGCATTCAAAGTTAAACACAAAACACAATATTTATGCTTCTAATTGGTATGATTATTTTGTTTTATTTCATTTGGGTGTCTCCTAGCAGCTACAGGGACTCTCGGGAAAACAATGGATCTGTGTATTGGCTACTTCAGTGCTGGGTGTCTGTCATACAGGTTGGGGCTGTGTCTGTCTTGGGTTTCATGTCTGTCTGAGGCCAAGATTTAGAGTCAAACATGCTCTATCTCTTGTAACATATAATATAGAGATAGCGCTTCCATTCCTTTGCCTAGCTTCATGCTTACATACTTAACATCATTAAAGTTTCTCAAACGTTAGTTAGGTTATATGTGTGACAGACCCCAGGTGTTGGTTTTTGTGGCATGTGGCAGTGTATTGCACTCTAAACGCCAGTGCTGTGTGGGTGGTTCCAAGTCGTAACAATTTGCTAGCTGCCATGAAGCCAAACCTCAGGATGCATCCATCACAGCTGTGCTCATCTTGCTCTGGTGTGAAGTGAACAGTCCTCGGTGGATGCTAGAGTGCTCCTCAAGCAGAGTCAACACTGGAACAGAATTATTACCGAGCCGCAAATAGAATAATTTCCCTTTGTTGTCTGTTCATTTAGTTTGTTATTGGTCAGGCCAATTGGCCATCTCCAGCTCCCCTGTATTGATGTGCTGATCAGCTGGGCTTAACTGGGTTGACAGCTGCTTTGTTTGTGCTCTGTCCCATCCCATGAGCACCATGTGCCCTTCATGTTCCTGTGTTGTGAATGTGTATGGCAGCACCATAGTTTGTCCCTGGAGTCACAGGAATGCTGGCTTGACTATGATATTATAAAGGTTCATGACACGGGTCTGTCAAGCTGTCTGTACTTGCAAAACGCAAGGGGTCACGAGAGCGCAAAGTTACGCTTTTACTGTATCTCTACTGTCTGACTTGAGCTATCCCACTTCATTCATTTGTAATGTTACCAAGCTAGTGACAAACCTGTTAATCATTGGTAAATACTTTTCACACAAACATAATGGACTCATTGGTTAGACCTAGGTTCACTGTTTTGAGGTACACAGGCCTACTTGTGTTTCTCTACTTGGAAACCGTCTACTGAAAACTTTGGATTTGAAGTGGATCTAATCCAGCTCTTTCCTCTCTTGCATTGCTGGCCTTGTAGTCCAGGCTTGACTAATGTACTGTACTGAGGGACAGTGAAATCATTATCCAATGGGTTGGTGGGTCCAGCTGTGAGGAGGAGATGAATCTGGAACTCTCACTTGAATCATGAGCCAGAGACAGAACTGTCAGCTTGCCAAATCTTTATGGTTCCAGAATTCAAAGAATTCAGCCAGTGGTTTAGGACTGATGTGACATCAGATTGTTGATTATTTTTTTCCATGTAGGTGGAACTCTGGCAGTCCAGAGAGAGAGAGATAGAGACAGTGTACTCTGTACTGTAGCTATGACTGTTGTTGTTGTTTTGCATAAGATTGGCAAGCTTCCAAGCCAGCTAGCGTTCAGCTAACATAGTGTCCAGTTTTTTCTTCAATAGACAAATACGGGTTGGTTATAGAGAGAATCCTATGGTGCCAGATTTCGCTGACCTATTTGCAATTTGGCAGCTGGTTGCATTCTCTCTTTTGAGACTTATGTAAAGGAGCGGTTTTAAGTTCTCCGTTTTTCAGCATGTGACTTGTCTCAGCCATTGGAGTTGAAGTGAACCTCTCTAGCTCTGCAGGGCCACGCTTGCAATAGTAATTCTTTCATGTATAATGTTTCTGAGTGATAGTATGTTTTTATTTGGTTGCATTCTTAGTTTTTTCTCACTTAGGATCTGAGTACTTCCTGTGCATCTGCCAAGAAACGTCCCCTTCGCCACTGGCCCTGCCGCGGCCCGCCTTGGGGGCCTTGGCCTGCCCCTCTGACTGTCTGTCTGGCCTGCCGTTTGTCTGCCTGTCTGTCTGCTTAACTGGCTGGCTGTCAGCCCTGTCTGTATGCCGGTCTGTCTGTCTGCTTAACTGGCTGGCTGTCAGCCCTGTCTGTATGCCGGTCTGTCTGTCTGCCTGTCTATCTGCTCAACTGGCTGGTTGTCTGCCCTGCTCATGTGGCTGTCTGCCTGTCTGTCAGTCCCACTGTCTGCCTGTCTGTCTTTCCAGGTGAACCTCTCCCTCATACTGTTCACAATTGTCTGTGGAGCTCAGGTGTGTGGTGTGTACCTAACGGAATTGAAAACACAGGCCGCCCATGGTCTTAGACTGTCTGAATTTTGTCACTGTTTATGTACTTGGCTGTTAGGCTGTAACCCTCAGAAAATCATGGAAAATCATATGCGTTGTGTATTTTTGGACTTGTTAAAATAGACTGGTTAGGTTTTTATTTGTTTATATTACTTGAATTGTTTTTATTACATTTTGATTGAAGGAATGTATGAATATTGAATCATTCAAAGAGTATCGGTTGCAAAAATGGCCATTTATATATCCGTAGTTTCACTGGTTGATTGCCCTTTAAACGAATGCTCTTAAATGAATGCTCTTTAAACAATTCGCTCTCTGAAACTCCCCTTATTTGTATGACAGTGATGACACATCGGGCGGGGCTTAGTGTTGTGAGAGGCAGACGGGGCATCAGGGGGTTGTACTGTTCTGCTGTAGTTAGCAGCTTCGGATGTTGGGTAACTGCAACCTTGCCAGTATGAGCCTGACACCTGGTGACATACGCTGTGTCTGAATACCTTCCCTACAGGGGTCCCTAGGTCTGGTGGACACTGGAGACAGGTCTTCAAAGACACACTTTCTCGGCGTTGCACAACCACACACACACACACACATTCGAGAAACACACAGTGGCAGCTCCATCATTATGATTTTAAGGAGTAGTCTGTGTCAGTTGCATGCAAAGAACTGGCCCAGGCACAGAGGCGTTGGGTGCCAGACAGTGTTTTGAGAGGGGATTGTGTGGGGGGGAATAGTTGGCACAATAGACAAGGTCAACCACAACAATGCCGTGGGTCAGCCACATGTGACATGACCATGGCATTCGCGGTCACACCCCTGCAATGAAGAGGGCCAATATCTCAGGAGTACACTAGACAGTACACTAGTAACTAGTGACTAGCCTACAGAAAGGCTGATGTCTGAGTTGACCAAATAACTCATGTTGGCGTACACATAAATGTGGATAGGTCCCATGAAACCAAATGGGAAGCATGTGATTGGCCAGAATTAGCACTGTGTCAAACACAACCGGATGATACGGAGAACAGCCAGCCTTGACTTTTTCCTTCCAGTGCTGCTAGGACGGCACCATGTGAAGGCTAAATGCAGAACCACCTGCTTTGTTACAGATGTGCAAAGAGAGGATGTCGTGATGTACAAACCAAGAAACCTGCTGACGCTGGCAGATTTCATTTCTCTATCGCCCCCCCCAACCCCCCCTTTTCCGGCAGTCCACCCCCTCCCCCCCCCCCACACTCACACACACACACATCCTAAAAGGCCCTGCGCGTGTCCTGAGTTGTCCTCTACTACCCAGCATGCAGTGCAGTGATCTGATGTCAGAGCTGGATGGGTGCACAGTGGTGATGAGGGAGAGGGAGGGTTGGATTGGGGGTGGGCTGGCAGACGGTCTGATGAGGATGCTGCCCTTTTTTCTCGTCCCCCCCCTCCCACCACCACCACCAACCTACCCTGTTGCCGCCGGTTTGAAAATGAATCTTTCTCCCCTTCTGTCTGAAATTGTGTTGATGTGGATGAAAAGGTAAAAAAAAAAATAAGAAGACTATCCTAGATGTTGCAGAGCAGTGTTTCAGAGATTGTGTTGTCCTCATCTGACCCACTCTCACAGCACTGGCAAACAGAGTGGCATGGAAGGGAGGGGGAGAGGGAGGGTTGGAGCGAGCGAGCGAGGAGGGAGGGATGGATGAGTGTGTGGGCGGGATGAGGGGAAAACGGGATCATGCCTTTTAGACGATTCTCTTCGCTTTCTTCTGTCCAATGCCCCCGTGTAGGGTGTACTCCACACATGACTGCTTCTCCCAGCACTTTCTCTTGAGATCATTTCTGGAGCTTAGCGTCATAGGTTCCTCGACATATACGCCTCGTCAACCTCCCCCTCCCACTGCACACACACACACACACATCGTCAATCAGGACAAACATCAAATCAAACATCAAACATCATTTATCCAACTGCTTTACAATAGGTTAAATGCTACTTTATACCGTGCGAGCATGTACACAGGGTAAAACACTACATCCCATGTTGTGAAATGTCACCCAATGGAAATTCAACTCGGAGGTAGAGAATCAATCAAAAATGAATTAAAAAAACGCAGCCCACCTCCTGTAACTTAGCTGAAGTGTTGTAGTGTCTACAGTGACTGGTTTTCCTTTTATTTTCTCTGGGTGTCATTTTTCAAGCAGCCATTTTGTATCGCATCAGACAAATGTAAGCATGCTCTGCTGTTGAGATCTGCGGGGTAACAAGGCGGAGACAGACTAGCTGTGTCTGATTTATATAACCATAACACCACTCACATCTGGGGCAGAAAAAGGGACCAGCTCTCTGGATCAGACCTGCAGACACAAGGCATGTTTGGCATTCAATCACTGGCCTGAAGCATAGACACACCCTGCTCGACAAAGGCATTAAGACATGAAATCCGGGAAGTTATTTCCCCCTGCCTGTTATGAGATAGGATCAGGACACTTACTTTGGTGTCCTTTCATGTTATATTTTACAAGTTTGTCCCTACTGGTGCCTTTTGCATGGGTTGGCATGACCAGCACCACAAAAGCTGGCTTTTTAGAGGATTTTTTGAATATGGGTCAAGATGTTCTCAGATTGTCCTCAGACTAGGACAAATTTGTTTTCCCTTTGTTTGGTCATTAGCTCCTTGTATTGGTGAATTTCACTGTTGCATTCATTAAGATTACTTGCTCTTTGAGAAATAAATGTTTCACTACAAACATGGCCTATATTCCTGACTAATAACAAAAGTTTCTCTTTCTCTCTGTCACTTTGTCTTTCTTACCCATACATTTTTATCTGGCACTCCCTCTGCATATCTTATTTGCAATACTTTATACTTAAGTGAGGGAGAGAAAGAGGAAGAGATGAGGGAAAGGGAGACATAAGGAAGAATGAACACCCCCATTAGTCTTGTTGTTTAGTCTCATTACAAGTAATTACTGTTTGTCCATGAGCAATTTACTAGTCTGACCTGCCTCAGAATTGATGGTTGAAACAAATACTTTCCTTTTCTCTCTGTTGTACTTGCTCACATATAAACATGGACGTTCATCATTAGGCTTGCCTTGTGCAGCAAGAAAAGGTTTAGAGATAGCTGTAAAACAGAAGGAAACTGTTGAAAGGGCTATTAGATCCTCTTTTCTGGTGAAGTATTTAATTGTTGCCAGAGGTCAACGTGAGCAGAGAAGCTGCTTTGAATGTCTTTTATTTGAAAACTGCAAATTTTCCATCTATCTATCTATGTTTTGAGATTTTACAGCTTGATGACGTGCCGCATGCCACATGTTTTCACCCTGGGACTGACGCATTTCGAGATGCTGGTGTGACAGATTTGGTTCATTAATACTGACAGGAACCTCTTCTTGTTGCAGGTTTGCGTCCGGAGGGAGCTTTATGGCGCCTCGAACCTGCCTGCTGTGAGACTTCACAGCTCCCTCCAGTAAGAATGGCCCTTTGTTACTCAAATTCACACAGCCTGTGTCCAGCACCTCACATCATACCCTACTCTGCCAAAAAAAAAAATAGTCGAGGAGAGCAAAGCATATTAGAGTACAAATAGAACAGATCACAGTAGAGTAGACGGCAGTGGATTACACCATAGCACAGTAGAACAAGAGTAGAGCATCGTGGAGTAGAGCTTAGTAGAGTATAGAAGAACATTGTAGAGTCATGCATTGTGGAGCAAAGCTGGACAGAGCATAGAGTAGAGCTACTAAAATGTATCCCCTTTACTGGCCCCTGTACACACAAATACTTACACAGACACACAAACCGACGTGCCCAGGCATGCAGACTCACACAGACACTCCAGAAAAGAAAGTCCACAGAAACACACACCTTATTACTTACTGTCACACAACATTGATTACATATATCCATTTCTGCTAGTTAGTCTTCCTCTAAATGTAATTAGAGCCAGGCTTGGGTAATAGCAGAGCATAAATCTGTCTGTGGTTTATGCTGTTAGAAAGAAGAATGTTTTTTAGGTGATAGTGTTGAATTTGTGGAAGATCAGACGGGTCGATATAAACTAATGACAGAACTGGCTGGCTCCCTAGATTTGAGCCTCTAAAAAACTAGTCAAGCAGATTCCTTCTACAGACGTTGCTTTGGTAGCTTCATGGAAAACGTTCTCTTGGCTTGGTCAATAGCTTGGCTCCTAGTATGTTATTATTTTTTCTGGGTCATTTAGATAAGATTAGGTCATTTAGATAGCGGTCAGGTTCATCACAACTCATGATTCAAGGCCTAAATCTATCTCACAAGAGATATCATCTTATGAATTCTGCAAAGCACAACAGGAACATTGAATGTGGGCTTTTACAAAACAAAAAAGCACTGCCTCTATATCTCCAATGAGATTTTCGGATGCGGCTATGTCTAGATGTTGGCTGAGCAACTAAATGTAATGTGATAAGGGTAGGACAGTCTACTCTACAAAGTCAAATCGTTGATTTTTTCATCAGCTGAATTATTTTTGATGAAAACACCATCTGCCACCATACGGTGATCTCTGTTGCCATGATGATGTGTCCTTACTAAACTGTGCGTTTGATCCAACTCTGTATATTAAGTGTCAGAGAACGATTTCAGCCCAGTAGATCATATTTGTAAGATGGAGCTCGACTCTTATCAAAAGGACATCTGAAAACAGGGTGCACAGAGGGCAGGCCTCCGAGAGTGAAAACATAACCACCGGTTGGCACGGTATCGTAGATGCGTCATGCATTGTGACATTTCCACAAGCTGAGTATGTTGGAGAGTGTGAAGGCTGTGAAAAGTGGGCAACCTCACCTAAAAATAACATGTTCACCCAGTGTGTCTTATTGACTTGTGAACGTAGTCCAGAGTGAGCATGTGTGAGTTCATGTGAGATCTGTGGCGTGTTTCCACTGTTTGCTAATTGGTTGATTTCCACAGAATTATGCATTCAACTTTCAGAAGTGTCGTATTTATTCATTGAGCCGGAATAGAGTACCACAAACAACCAGTGCATTGTCTTAAATGTGCTCCTGAAAAAAAGCTTTTGATTCTCGTGCTGTTCTATTGTCCTAAACATCCTTTTATGTTTGCAAAAGCCTTCCATAGGGTGGAAGCGATGGACAAATATTCCAGTTGACATCTAAAACTGCTCTGGGGGGGTTCTTAGTGTCTCTGCATCCTGATGGGTAGAGTTCATTGGTAGAGCATTGGACTGTAGATCAAGAGGTCCCAGGTTCAAATGTCACTATATTCCTTTGGATAGGGGCGTCTGCTAAATGATTACATTATTATTATTATTAATAATGATATTATTATCATTATTATTATTATCTGGAGATATTTATAGCCCAGTTTCCCAGGCGTGGATTAAGCCTAGTCCTAGCCTAAAACCGTTTTTCAATGGAAATCTTCATAGAATGTTTCTCTCGCTTTTAGGACCAGTTGTAATCCATGTCTGGGGAACTGGGTGTGTCTGGGTGGGCCTTAGTGTCTATAGTGTAATGTTAATCGAGCAAGTAAGAATATTCTGTCATCATTTTTAAACCCACTGTGCTGAAGCTTCATCCTACGTAGGGTTACCAACAAGCTCACCAAGAAGAGCCCATGCACACACCATCTCAGTGGTGTGTTCTACCTCCAAACATCTTGTGACTTCTTGGATTTCTCATTTATAATGCATTAGCTAACCTGGCATAGACCTGGCACAGGAGAACCCTTGTGTTCTCTGCTGCGTTCCACGGGGACTGGGGAAGGTCAAGGTAAAGTTCTGGCCTGTAAATAATGCAGCAGTTCCATACTTGATCGTTCTATAGAGCTTCGCTGATATCTTTTTATTAAGTCAAGTTCTTTCCCCCTAAAGGTCTTCTCCATTAAGAGTTCAAACAAGACTGTGTGAGACAGTTAGTGCACTTTTCTACAGGCAAGAGTGAAAAAAGAGGGGCTTATTGGAGTGAGTGCAATTCAACCCATTATGTTGTGGGCTCTATTCTGAACATTAGGCTGTATTGTGGTCCAATAATGCTGTGTGTTTGGCAAATACAGTTAGGTCCATAAATATTTGGACATTGACACAATTTTCATCATTTTGTCTCTGTATACCACCACAATGTATTTGAAATGAAACAATCAAGATGTGCTTTAAGTGCAGACTTTCAGCTTCAATTTCATGGTATTTACATCCAAATCAGGTGAACGGTGTAGGAATTACAACACATTTTATATGTGCCCCCCCCCTTTTTAAGGGACCAAAAATAATTGGACAAACTAACATAATCATAAATCTAATTGTCACTTTTAATACTTGGTTGCAAATCCTTTGCAGTCAGCAAAGGATGGGTTCCAGACTTCAGGCTGGAACCCATAGACATCACCAGACGCTGGGTTTCGTCCCTGGTGATGCTCTGCCAGGCCTCTACTGCAACTGTCTTCAGTTCCTGCTTGTTCTTGGGGCATTTTCCCTTCAGTTTTGTCTTTAGCAAGTGAAATGCATGCTCAATTGGATTTAGGTCAGGTGATTGACTTGGCCATTGCAGAACATTCCACTTTTTTGCCTTAAAAAACTCTTTGGTTGCTTTCGCAGTATGCTTCGGGTCATTGTCCATCTGCACTGTGAAGCGCCGTCCTATGAGTTCTGAAGCATTTGGCTGAATCTGAGCAGATAATATTGCCAGAAACACTTCAGAATTCATCCTACTGCTTTTGTCAGCAGTCACATCATCGATAAATACAAGGGAACCAGTTCCATTGGCAGCCATACATGCCCACGCCATAACACTACCTCCACCATGCTTCACTGATGAGGTGGTATGCTTTGGATCATGAGCAGTTCCTTCCCTTCTCCATACTCTTCTCTTCCCATCATTCAGGTACAAGTTGATCTTGGTCTCATCTGTCCATAGGATGTTGTTCCAGAACTGTACAGGGTCTTTTAGATGTTTTTTGGCAAACTCTAATCTGGTCTTCCTGTTTTTGAGACTCACCAATGGTTTACATCTTGTGGTGAACCCTCTGTATTTACTCTGGTGAAGTCTTCTCTTAATTTTTGATTTTGACACAGATATGCCTACCTCCTGGAGAGTGTTCTTGATCTGGCCAACTGTTGTGAAGGGGTTTTTCTTCACCAGGGAAAGAATTCTTCTGTCATCCACCACAGTTGTTTTCCGTGGTCTTCCGGGTCTTTTGGTGTTGCTGAGCTCTCCAGTGCGTTCTTTCTTTTTAAGAATGTACCAAACAGTTGATTTGGCCACACCTAATGTTTTTGCTATCTCTCTGATAGGTTTGTTTTGATTTTTCGGCTTAACGATGGCTTGCTTCACTGATGGTGACAGCTCTTTGGACTTCATATTGAGAGTTGACAGCAACAGATTCCAAACACAAATACCATACTTGAAATGAACTCTAGACCTTTTATCTGCTCCTTGTCAATGAAATAACGAACTCCCATGAGGGAATAACATACACCTGGCCATGGAACAGCTGAGCAGCCAATTGTCCAATTACTTTTGGTCCCTTAAAAAGGGGGGGCCACATATAAAATGTATTGTAATTCCTACACCGTTCACCTGATTTGGATGTAAATACCCTGAAATTAAAGCTGAAAGTCTGCACTTAAAGCACATCTTGATTGTTTCATTTGTGGTGGTATACAGAGCCAAAATGATGAAAATTGTGTCAATGTCCAAATATTTATGGACCTAACTGTAGGTCAGATCTCTACTGGTGTAACGGCTTGTTTGTAGAACAGCTTCTCTAGTTGACTGGCACAAGGGATTGAGTGCCTAGTACCATTCTTAATTCCAGTAAAAACGGTAATTGTCTGTATTAGGTTTTGCTTTATGTTGAACTTAACATTCAGGTTTTTACTTCCTGATATGTCCATGAGAGATGTGTTCACTACTTTGGGCTTCATAGTTAGGATGTAAGTTGTGTTGAGATAAATAACTGCTCTTTAACTGAATATGAAGGATGTGGTTAGTACTCTCTGGTAGAAGAGGAAATACACCTTGGCTGTCTTTCAGAGCACCCCTCCTCTTCTGAACCCAGCACACTGTGTGCTTTTCTGTGTGTGTGTGATATAGTATTGCCTTACGCAACTGGACCTTTCCTTGGTGTTAGAGGGTGGGGCGCAGTGGAACGTTTTGAAGTCAGCGTTGAACCAGGCAGCGGAACAGGAAGTTGGCTCTGGACAAAGGCAGGGGAAGTGTGTGTCTGAAGAGGGTTAGGGGGGGGGCTGTCAGGAAGCAGGGGGTCTGAGAGGACGAGGGTAAGTATGGATGCGCTAACGAGAGCGTAGGCCTGAACGTGTCTGTACTCACAGGCAGCATCAGGACAGCCCGAGATGATTCGGCTGCTTTCCAGCACCATTGTTTACTGTAGCTTGCTGTCGTCATCGAAGCTCGCCCCCCCCCGTGAAGACATTTCCAAATGAGTTCATCTTTATTTGCCCCAGGCTCCTTCAGAAAAAAATCTTACATGAAAGTAATCTTGTGTCTCAGCGAGGAGAGGAGCGTGACTACACACGGTACGTGATCTTGAACAGCCCTTTTCCCTCCACCCAGCGAGGCTGTACCATTCAGCGGAGCAGACCCAAAGATACACAAAGCCTCTTGGTATATTACCTGCCCTCTTCCCGGCTCCCTCAAAGTAAAACACGGATTTTGAAGTGTAGAATGACACACCAATCTGCCTAACCCTGTCCTTTGTTAAATGGAGTTTGACAACATTTCTGCACCCCCTCTCCCCTTTCCGCCTCCTCTCTCACTGTCTAGATCTGGATCAAGTGTATTTACTCTCCAGCCAACAGTTCTCTGATCTTATCTGTTACTCATACACGTGTAAAGGTTTTAAAACGGATTTACTTACAGGACACAGTCTTTAATAGTGTCATTCAGTAAAGAGTTTAATGGCGACTCCTGTATCAACAACTACTTGTATCATTCTAATTTGGGCTATCATTTGAATTTTGGGATATGAACACCACATTTGTTTATCTATTGCATCAGGAACAGATTCTTAATTTTGTTAGCCATAAATTCCCATGATTAATGCCTTATGCAAGAGCAGCGTAACTGTTTGCTGGCTCGCCACTTTGAAGGAGCTCTGACATGAGCGTTGCACCCCAAAAAATGTATTACTCAATAACTGTCATTTAGGAATGGTGTAGGCCTATATCATGTGGAACAGATGCTGGGTCACATGGACAAGACGTCTCAAAAAAGAAGAGAAAGCACAGTTTAGAAATGAGGCTCTTTGTGTTAAGAGATGTTTTCAATGCTCCTCTCTTGTTCCCTCTCTGGAACTGAAGGGTGACTTCAAGCATCACTAAGTGAATTTAGTTTGTTCCGTAATGTGCTGAGATGAAAAATGGAAATTCACCAAAGCGCTCAAACCAAGCGATTTCTCTCTAAAACAAAAATGTTGTGGACAGGGAGAACTTTGCACACTGGCCCAGATTGAACAGTGGTTGACATCAATCTGATTGTTGGAGATTTTAAAAAGTTTCACAAAGTATATGTTGCAGTTGTGTATGTAACCGACGACATCCCATATTTGTCTCGCTGTTCCCAAGGTTAAAATGAGTGAGATTGTTCATAGACCCTTTAAATATGACAGTGCAGTTCTAGGGATGCAAGCTCATTCATTTAGCAACCATTTTGGTGAGATTTTTAAACTTGTTTCTTTTTAACTCTGCGTCCTTGAGCTGCGGGGCTAGGATGTGGGCCTTCCCAGCTGTCAGTACTTAGCAGGCCAATATGCATTTATTCCCATCATATATTTCAAACAAGCTGTAGAGGGTAGTAAGTGGACGTTTCAAGGGCAGTAAGACAAGTCTAAAAAAGAGCTAAAAAACGTGGCATGGCTCCAGGTTATGCTGTTGAGAAACCAAAAACAAACATGGAGTCTTTAACCTGCTATGAGTTTGGATTTGATTGTTCCTGCCATTTGCTCAATTTTCGGCTTGGTGTGACACTTCTAGTGATCTCATTCGTTTAGGAATAATATAATTCTCCTGCAGGTAAATGTGATATATACATGATATAGGCCTACACCATTCCTAAATTACAGTTATTGAGTAATATATTTTTGTAAAGCACATTTACTTGTGAGGCAAATACAGTGAACGAATTGTCACCCTGCAAAGTATCACAGATAACATAGAAATATACTGGCTTGTAAAGTAACAATTGTAAGTTTAGAGCAAAATGGCTTTTTGGTTCTCTTTTTTGCCGTATGAAAGGCTATTCCATTCACGGCCACTAGGTGTCCTTGTCAACATATTTTATAGCCAAATCCTCAGAATTTACCCCATCCTGCTGGAGTGAACACAACATCATAAACTGTTACGTTATCTTCCCACTGATACTCACTACACAATCCACAAAAACATGTACATGGAAGGAAGTTGTGTAGATAATGAAAACATTCTCTATCTTTTCCAGGCTAACATGTTTTAAATATCCCCTCTCTGGACAGCGAAATTCAGCACACAGAGGTGAGGAAATTTGTCATATATTTACCTATGTGTAATTCTTCAGCATTACACATGGTGCTGTCCGCCTTTTATATCAACAAGCTTTAGTTTTCCTTTTATTTGTTATTGTTCTCTTTACACAGGCCATGTCAAAAGTGTATGTCAAAAAAGCTGCGCTATTAAAGTACTTTACATGATCGTTGCAGTGAACATCTCTTCTTGCTCCCTTCCGCTCCCTTCCTTGTTGAATCCTTCCCGTCTCCCGCGTCTCCACAGACCGGTATCCCCATGTCTGTGGATACTCAGAGGATGAAGCGTAGACCTTAAACCCCAGCAGTATGTCAGGTAAGCATCCTTTGGGGCCTTCATGTGTCACCTACTAACAGACCTGGCAGATTCATGAATAATATTAAAGATGGCTCAGGAAATAACACATTTACTTTCAAGTTGTTTTTAAGTTAATTCAATTGACTTGAGGTCTCTCAAGTCAAAAGAGTCCCAAAAAATGTCTCTTTTGACAGTGACAAGTACTGTCAAGTTTTGATGTTTGGCATATATTCTTCAGCAGCTGACGGATACCAGACTGACTGTGACTGGAATGGGTTCAGTAATTGACACACAGCCAGCGCTTGTACAGTATTGTTTTACCGACAGCAGTTCTGTATGTACTGCATGCAGTAACGAAGTCAACAACAGCCCACAGTCAGAAACCCTGCTCTTTTATACCAGCTCTCTAACTCCATGTGATGTCTCCATGTGTGTATTATTATCAAAATGATCATTTTGTCCATGTGAGTTTAATTGCCTGGACAATTGCAATGATGACGTGTTGTTGTGAACATTGAAAGAGATTCAACTGATGTCATGTGATTCTATTATGAAGTATGTTACCCAGAAGATCGTTTTTTTTTAAGTGCCTCTCTGTTCATTTTAGACCAAGCAGACAATTGCACCCAGCACTGGAAACATGAGGTCATGCAAAATGGTAATATTCACCCTTCCTCTTAATTTCACTGTTTCTTAACTCAGGTTTGGGCTTTACACTAAAAGTGTGTTGATGTGGGATGGAAGGAGGATTTGGCCTGTTTGAAATACACATCAGGATTATCATTATTCTCAGGGAGGGTGGCAATTCTGTTGAATGATTTGTCCCGACAGTTGAACGAGTTGTGTCTTGGACATGTCAACTTTTGAACACATGATACTTGCTGCAAGCTATTTTTACCACCCTATTTGAATAACTCATATCTGTGTCACTTTATGAATGTGCAGGGTCGTGTCTCTATGCAGATATTAAAACCCTATCGTTCTCACACGCAATCATTGAGCCCCATCCTCTCTGTTTATCAGTATCTCTATGTACATATATGGGCATGGTCACACAAGGTCCTTCTCTTTCTTTTTCTCTTTTTGTTGTTCTTAGTTTTGTTTGTCTTTACGCACGCACACAATACTACAACTGTTTGCTTGTTTTTTTTACTGTAACTGCCAAATGTTGGACTTTTTTGGGGGCCTCATTCCTCATAACCCTAACCCTAAACCCTAACCCTAACCCTAAAGATAATTCCTCTCAATCAACAAAAAACACATCTTAAAGAGTGTATTTGAGGTGAAGGTGTAATCATGTGACATTGATTTTCCGTTTCAGTGGGTGGGATTTAATCCATGGATGGGTCAAGGGCACATGGGTTACATTTTAGTCAAAGGCAAATCTGTCCCCCCACTTTTCGTAAAGAAAATAATATTTAAATGCCACATGCTAAGTTAAATAAAAAAAACTGTCCCACCCACATTTGAAAACAAACCTACACCACTGCATTGGGGTGGTTTTTGACCAGATATGAACTGGTAATCCGTTTTTTCAAGATACTGCATGAGAATGTTATGTTTTTAGTCTTTATCAACCTGTATTGTGGCATAAAGGAATAAACTCAAAAGTGTATATTTTGCCACTTTCACACTGTAGTCAAGAAACTTGTATGATGTGCAACAGTGCAAGATACAGTTTACTACCATCACCCGAATGATATAACTGTCTTGCATGTTTTTATATGGAGGAGAGATGGAAAGATTACATTTAGCCTACATTTACATATAGCAATTCCGTTGCAAAATCTTTGTCCCGGGTTTTAGCGCCATCTTGAAGCTCAATAGGCACAATAACACTCATACTTACGATTGCTAATTTGCTCCATCTCACAACAGATTTAAGAGGATTATGATGGCAGCACATTCCAAGAAGTGTCATTATGTCTTAGTATCTTTAGTGTATGGGGGGGGGGGGGGATGTCTGAGGGGGGGGGGGGGGATGTCTGAAAGTGACTAATTGTGAGTCAACTATTTTGCAGTTATTTGAATGGACAGTCTTTAACAGATGCTTGGCAATGTAACAATTCTATTGTCTGACTTGTAATTTGGTTAGGATTAATCCGTTTCACCCTGCCCATCCAACCAACGATTTTGACATGTCCAGTCGGGTTTGGTGGAGTCGTGGAAAGTCTGACCAATGTCCTGTTTTCCAACAAACGGCAACATTCTGAGATTGTGTTCCATTGACCATTATAAATAGGTTTTCAAGGTAGTCAGGGTCTACCTGGCCTTTTTACACGTATTTGAGCATCCAAGTAACTTTGTGAGGTTTCTATGATAGGCCTACATACATTTGTATTTTGTTTCTAACAAACACACAACACATGTATGCCATCATATTTCATTTATTATGTGAAGCACTACACATGCAGTGTTCGCATTTAAGCTGATCAGCGACGATCTTACTTTGCAATATGTGGTGTCATTACGAGGCTGTGATATCTTGGTAAATATGGCTATTGCCTCGAGACAACCCCAAATACGTGTTTAGTAGCCTACAGTAGTGTCAACGGTAACAAGTTGTTTCAGAAGAAGCCAAAACAAAATGTTGCCTGAAGTCCTTCGTAGTTAATACATCTGATCTGTGACTGAATAGCTGAAACACCTACAGTTAGGTCCATAAATATTTGGACATTGACACAATTTTCATCATTTTGGCTCTGTATACCACCACAATGGATTTGAAATGAAACAATCAAGATGTGCTTTAAGTGCAGACTTTCAGCTTTAATTTCAGGGTATTTACATCCAAATCAGGTGAACGGTGTAGGAATTACAATACATTTTATATGTGGCCCCCCCCTTCACGTTTTCGTGACGTTAGTGACGTCAATAAATAAAACGTTTAGCGGCCGTGTAGCGGCCATTAAAATAGACATTTGGGATTTAATTTTCAAAACATGCCCCAGCAAATAGATACCAAAATTCAATTTGAAAGGACTCAAATTTGAAAATGAAAATGCATTTCCAGAAATGCAAAATGAACGAAAAAGCATTCTGAGCGGCGCAGCAGAGTGACGTCAGTAGCCGCTCTTCTTCAGCTCCCTGCTGACCGAGCTACCCATCTTGTTCGGTAGGGGGCGGTGTGCACATCTGCATTGCATTACATTGCAAATGTGCCGGGAAATTGTTTGAAATGCCGGGTCTTTAGAGCAGGGAATCAGATAAAGCACTCCTATGTGTTCATGCTTCAGTTTTTGTGTTTCAGTAATACTAATGAGGGATTTAGCTATTATATATGATAGTTAATGATATGATATGAAAGTACCACCTTTCATTAGAGATAACAAATATGAAAAAGAATACCTTTTTATCCTAAGTATTTGACCTTGGTTACAAAGGGTAATTTTGGAGTCTCCAAAAGGCCCTTTTAGAAAACTCCTGGATGTACTCTTATAAAAACATGTGTCAAATATGAATATATTGTGGTATTATGTTTGACTTTTGATTTGAATTGGGTTAGGCTTCAAGCTGTGGTCCAATTCTGTCTTCCAGCTAATACATACCACCTCTAGGCCTCTTCAGGCCTCAGTTTTCAAAACAAAATATAGGCGGAAATAGAAACTTTCACTTTCCTTGTGTTCAAGCTTATATTACTCAACACCAGTAGGACTGACAGGGGGTCCTGACAACAGGGGAAATAACTTCAGAGTGTCACCTTTCAAAGCAGACCATTTACATGCATGTGCTCCAAATGGTTCAAGAAGAGCTTTCAATTTACTTTGGGTATGCTGTTTAGGCGTTTTCAGGCAAATTTAACAGGATTCCTAATTAACAGATGCGAAACGAATGTTCTGCTACAGGTAGTCACGCGCATAGATATATATAAAGATATATATATCTATGGTCACGCGTGTTTTCGTGACGTTAGTGACGTAGTGACGTTAGTAATGTCAGTGACTGGCTAGCAAGTTAGCCACGGTTAGCTTCACTTTTCGCCACAAAAACGTAATTTGAACTTAAACCATCCAACGGAACGTAAAAATACAACCAACGCAATCGATACCAAGACGAACCTTTTGACACCGCCGTTGTGTATGTAGTCCAAATATTGAGGGATCCTTAGGGGCGCGAAAATAAACAATAATAATAATAATAATATATGTGAGAGAACAAAGGTTGTGCTCTTGCCGAAGGCAAGCACACCCAATAATGTATATTGCATATTACGCACTTTGGAATATTAATTCCTGTAACTACAGGATCAAAACATCTGATCACCGGAAAGTCACTGAAAACACAGTAATATACCTGTGATGGTATCAAAGACATTGACACAACCACTAAAAGCCATAATAAGATTGGTCTTTAAGTCACGGGTGTCTCCTGGGGACTATTATTTTCCCCTGAGATCACCCTGATCTTTAAGGGGAAGATGCCCCAAGCCACTGTCCTCCTCAGGTAACTCCTTGTAGCTGGGGACATCTGGCTCAGGCCATCATGTCATTCCAGGCCCTGTCCCAGGCTAGAGAGATTTCTGCCTTCTGAAAACTGAACATGACCGGCTTTGAACCCCCAAGACCTTAAGTGATCAATCAAGCAGGGAATAAATATGTGGCAAAAGCCTTCATCAGGTCTAAATGGGAGGGAATGGCTCAGAGTGAGGCAGAATGCTGTATTCTACACGGGGAAACTAGATAAAGGAGAGCCAGCAACTGATGCTTTGTTAAACGAGGGATGATTATAAGGGCCAGGCTAAAAGTCCATATAAGGAACCAATATAGTATTATAGGCATCGGATCCATTGACCTGCTTGATCGTAGACAAGATATTTCCCCATGGATCAAGATTGGAATTTTATTAGGGATTGGCACCTTTGGTTAAAAACCTTTCAACATTTGAAATAATATTTTGAACATTGACAGAGTGACCTCAACAAAAAAGACCCCGCTTTGGGTGAGTTTACATTTATAGGGGTCAAGAGGGGGATGTTTGCTTTTTTGGATATAAGTGATTTTTGTGTTTAAGACCAAATGCATAATTTTTGTTCTAAAGCATTGCATGAATTAATAGTACTGTGAGATAATTAGCAACTTGATATGTCGAGCATATCAAGTTGCATATCAAGATGGTGTTTGTAGACACTATTTAGAATCTAGTGGTAAGCCAGGCAGTAAAGACTGAGTTTGGCATCATTGTTTGAATTGGAAATAAGAGTTAAGTAATTAATTGACCTGTCAGGCACGTTGACTCATAAATCTCCTGACACAAATAGTATCTTGGATATACATTTGATCAAATTGGATGAAACATATTTGCGCAAAGGAGGGAGTTTGAGAATATATTTTCGTTCACAAAGACCTGACCATCCTTAATGATTACTTGTATACAAATATAAAGGCAACGAGGGTTGAGAGAAGGAAGACACATCTGGACTCATCTTTTTAAATGTATTTTTTCATTGTAAGCAAAACAGTTGTAAAATATTACTTAGTTGTATTGAAAGGAAGTCAGAAATGCGCAAGTGGCTTAATGAATGTACAATACAATATAAAGATAAAGAAGGGAGGATGTGGCAACGCAGATATTCTGACACCAGGCCAATTTAAAAGAACAGATTGCACAGTATTAACTTTGAGATGTTGTGTCTGATGTATACTAAGAGACAGTTTGTCTCTTAAATCCTCCAAGGCTACAACAACCAGATTAGATTATGGTGAGGACATCACCTCATTTTAAAAGTTAAACTGGTATCAGGAGCCCTTTACAAGCAGATTTGCCTCAAACGGCCTTGCTATTAACAGCTGCTCCGTGTTGATCGTGTTACTGTCTTATCCACAGTGTCTGATCTGGTAGAATACTTTTGTGTGAGGCCACCTTTTGCTAATATACCGAATTCCAAATACCCATTTGAAATTGACCGCAACATATTTATAAAAGCAATGCATCGCTCTGTGGTATATCTCAGTTTATTTGTCGAAACAGATGTTGGTACCTACACATATCTAAACCATGTCAGGTACAAGCTTCATAAAAGGCCCTGCATCTAGGTTTAGTATATACAGACTATTTGTACTTTAATCCTGAAACATAATAGATACATTTAAATTAGTTTTTGTTTTTTTAAACTCTCCCATATGGCTTATCCTATGAATCATCATCAATATGGCAGAAGAAAGATTAACAGAAAATGTTTAACATTTTAACAGATTAGACAATTTAGTCAAATGTATTCTAGTAGGCTAGTTGTACAATTTTAAGTGTTGTCAGTGTATTTTAAACTAATTTTAAACTTTTTAAACTAGTTCACACTTAGTTAACTATAGTATCACATGTTTAATACTTTAGTGTTGTTAACCAGTCTGATACAATAGTAGTTAGGTGCTGTTGCTGACATGGTGAGCTATGTTGATATCAGGTTGAAAAAAGTATTCGTAATAGTAATTAGTTGTGTTGTCCAGGTGTAATGTATCATTTCTTTTAAATGTGCTTTTATTCACAATTAGGTTGGTAGTTTCATTAAAAACATCTGGTTATGCACCTTACACAGACCTTATACTTCACTCATGAAGTTGTAATAAAATATTGCATCTTACAAAAGATACATTTACATTTAAAGATACATACTTAGAATAATGCAAAAAGCTTTGAGTTTGAGAACTTGCTTGCTTTGTTATCTTGAATGGAGAGACCACAGGAAGTCTTACATTGTCATATCTTTCTTACATGGTGGTGGGATATTACTACAGTAAAGATCCATATTGTAATGTCAAATAAAAAGACCTTAAGGATATAATTAGGTGCTTGGACTAGGTTCACAGCCAGACCGCCAAATATTGATTACTGCACTGTCCAGACTGTTGTAAGTACCTCAATCTTCCCCAAAACGTTTTAGGGATTGATTTTCTATTCTTTCCTCATTATATTTGCTTGGGCGACACTTTAGATGGCAGTAAGGTACATTACGCAAAAGCTTTAATCTATGACATCGCCTTTGTCTGTTCCACTTCTAGGATTGGCAGTGTCAGATTAGAACCTCACAGTACATCCTCATAAATCTCTTTCTCAATTCGACGGTGTGGTGGCGGGTGGAGCAGTAACTAGGGGTGGGCCGAGGACTCACTATATAAGGGTCCATTCTCCAACATAAGGGCTGCCTCTGTAAACCCAAGTTTCTTTGTATTGAACGTTTTATTTATATTTTACTTTGAAGCATTTTACAGCATCGATTTAGCCTTTTGTTAACGCCTAACCTTAATTCCAAAGTGTTGAAGATTTTTTTGGGTTGAATAGTTCTGGAAGTCCCATTTTATTTAGCCTTTCTTTACCTTTTTTATGTGGGTGCCTTTCGCATAACTTTGCGTAATGAATTACTCCATGTCTGACATGTATGAGATGCCCCATGGCGGAGGGGGGGGATACTCGGTTCCCGGTGGGGGAGAGTACTGTATGTACGGAGGTGAGGGGCCAGGGTTCAGTCACTGTGAGCCCCAGACAATGCACCATCCACCCTGCATGGAGTCGGCTTGGCCACCTAGCCAGCCATACAGCTGCTCTTATCAAGGGGGGGGGGCTGTGTTCAAAAGTGAGTTCTGCAGCATGGAGATCCCCGTCAGTCACTACCACCAGCCTGACTACTTTTCTGAAAACAAGCCTGACTTCTCCCACATGCAATGGATTCAAGGGCCACACAAGAAAGGTACGGCTGGCCAATAGTTTGATATTCGAGGTCGAGATGCACTTAGATGCAATGTTTGATGGCATGTCTCATTTAGATTTTGTGTGATAAAAGAAAGTTATCGTTCAGTGTAAGGAATTTGTTCCTTGTGAACTGAATGAATGCCCATGGCTGCATTGCCTTTTTTTCAGTTCAATATCTTTAAAGCTGTTTAGTTATTTTGGGTTCTGTGTCACTTAATTTCTATTCACTAAACCATTAATAGCCTGCGTAGTTTGACATTTAACTGTGTTTTTCTTCTTAAATGTTCACTGTCAGTTCCAATTATATCACTGACATATTTTACTTAAACTTAAAACCTTTAATCCGGTACTTAAGGTTTTTGTTGTGGCATGAATGAGGACCTAAGGACCTGTTGAATCTTCTTTTGCAAAGTTACATGTTGAGGCTGGGGAGGGGGGCGGGGGGGAGGTATTGATTGATGGAGTTGGTGAAGCAGTCTACAGACAAGAGGAACAGAAGGCGGGTCAAGTGAGCACTTGTCTTGGACTTGCTCTCGAATGATATTGATCATGTATTGACCCCATGGCCTAGAGGCCAAGGCCAGGACTCCCTCTCTGCACTTGTGTTCGTTCTTCCGCTCATTAATTCTATGAATTGTGACGTTCTCTTTTGCTGTAGTGGGGTCCATGTGTGAATGAAGTCAGCTGGAATTAATGAGTTTGTCTTGCTGAGGTAATGAATCCTAAAGGTATCTTGAGTCAACATTCCACACAGTGGAGACAATTCTAGTTCAAATTCAATCACTTATTTCCCCCCCAAATTTCGCCTGTTTTTTTTTATTTGGTTTCCTAATAACAAGTTGTATTTTTTGGGCTAATTTACATTTTTATAAATGTCCTTTTGTTTAGGGTACATACCGAGTTATCTGGACAAGGATGAGCTTTGTGTAGTGTGTGGAGACAAAGCTACAGGATATCACTATCGCTGTATCACCTGTGAAGGTTGCAAGGTAAAGTTGACAGACACTGGTCGTGAACT
The DNA here is from genome assembly GCF_963692335.1 of Osmerus eperlanus. NCBI lineage: Eukaryota > Metazoa > Chordata > Actinopteri > Osmeriformes > Osmeridae > Osmerus > Osmerus eperlanus. The sequence continues at coordinate 6,401,680 of NC_085037.1, forward strand.
CTAATATCAGTGTTTCCCCTACAATTATATTAGGGGGGTGCCCCCCCAACGGCACCCCCCGCCCCCCCTGGAAGGTCAAGTAAAAAAATAAATATCTATATTTTTTTTTTTATATATATATATATATATATATATAGTGCCCGATCACAAAATAAGTCATTTAATGTTACCTTTCCTATAAAACAGGTATATAGCTTGCTCTTTTATTAAACAAACTACATGGCCTTATGTTATTTATCTTATTTACACGACAGCATGTAATTTCTGTCTCTACATGGTCGCCGTCACCCTAAAGCTGTTAACTTGGGGGAAACACTGGATATGTTTTACATGAGTTACAAAGGTCAAATGTAGTTGATAAAAATACATGAATAGAAAAATAAATGGTGATTGTGACAATTTGTCGCAGGGCTTCTTCCGACGGACAATCCAGAAGAATCTCAACCCTACATATGCATGTAAGTACGAGGGAAAATGCATAATCGACAAAGTGACCAGGAACCAGTGCCAGGAATGTCGCTTCAAGAAGTGCATTGCAGTTGGCATGGCAACTGACTGTAAGTATTTTGCTGACTAAAATAGCCTTTTCAGAGGAACACTGTAATTTTCCACAGCCAGGCTCCAGTTCCATTATGACATTACAGATTATCGTTATGTATTACTATATATAGTCCTTTTGTCTTTCTGAAGTGTGTGAAGTTAGTTAACTTACTTTCTTGCAAATTATTTTTTTGAATACTCCTTGATGATACATTCCACCCCTCCCTTCCCTCATGCCTTTTCCCTCCCCCTCTGACTACGGATCCGTCAATTCCTGCCTCGTGCCCTCCCCCTCCCCTCCCCCTCTCCCTCCCCCCCCAGTGGTGCTGGATGACGGTAAGCGGCTGGCCAAGCGGAAGCTGATCGAGGAGAACAGGGAGCGTCGTCGGAAAGAGGAGCTGCAGAAGACAGTGTGGGACCGCCTTGAGCCCACGCAGGAGGAGTGGGACCTGATTCGCATGGTCACTGAGGCCCACATGGCAACAAATGCCCAGGGCAACCACTGGAAACAGAAGCGAAAATTTTTGGTGAGACGTCTCCTCCCTGACACGGCGTCCGAGTCTGTGCACATTCCCTGAATCCCACCCCTCCCCTCTGCCCGTCCATCCCTACCCACCCCAACCATATTCCCCAATGTTAATATCTCCATGTTTTTTGTATCTCCTTGTAGAGTGGGGAGAATTAGCTGGACGCTGGAAAAAGTGTGTTCAACGCAGCAGCACTAATTTAGAACGGAACATCTATTCTGTTACTTTCTTCCTTTAAGCAATGTCTTTAATCAGCAAAAGAAAACTACTAATAACTGCTTTTTTCATGTTCTGTTTGTGTCTGTAGACGTTTAGTTTCACATCTCACTCTTTACTAATTTTGTTTCTTTTTTACATCAAGTTTAATTAAAGTTTGTCTCAGTTTAACTATGCCGAGTTTTCATGGTGAGACGACAGATGAAACCAACTCAGTTCTCAAAAGCTGTTGAAAGCTGTGAAGTTACATACAAACGTTTTATAAACATGTATGACTATTTAATATAATTCTGTTATTAATTTAAACCTTGATGCAGATTAAGAAACTGTTTATCTGCCAATGTAACCACTCTGAAAAAAGTTCAACTTGGGTATAAGTCTTGCCATGGAAACTCCACCTGCATTTCTGTTTTCATCTGGTTTCCTCTGCACCTCTTTCATCTGTCTTTAAACTTGTTTTGTTTTTTTTAGTTGGCTTGACATGGGTTCTTCATTGAAACTTCACAATTCCTGTTGATTGTCCAACAGGTCGAGGAAGCAATGCTACTTAATGAAATAACATGTAATTTATTCTATACCTCTGACCAGAGTGCAGTGGGGGTGAAGGAAACTAAGGTAAGAAACATACTGAGTTTATCATGTGATGCTAAAACCACACCTGCTATCTGTTAGTGATAGTGTAACATGCAGTATTGTATTATACTAAGTGTTGTGTTTTCGTAGCTCTCCGCCAGCTGGGACAGATTGACGGTGTACACAGGAGGAAAACTCCTAAGAAATTGCTATGCACAGTGTTTCACCTGCCTATTAATTCAAAGCCAAAGTGACACAAGTTGACAGGCTGTATAATTTTTTTCTCAATATTCTCAATATATTTCTCAATATTGGCTTCTTTGCTTTTAACACTCTAAGGTCTGTTTTAGCTTCTGTCTGATCAGAAGGGATCACATGAGTGTTTGACCCTAGATTTATGTAGCCGTCAACTGAAATGAGAAATGATGGCATAAATTCACTCACAATCATCCCACATTTAAGGATCCTCCTTCCCCGTCTCTCCCCTGAATCACATTCAGAGTGGCTGCCATACAGTTTGTTTTATGTCATGCTGTTACTTGTACCGTTTCACCGTTCTCACGCTTAGAGGAGGAGGAGAATGTGTTGTGTGTGTGTGTGCTGTCTTTTTTTGTTCATCATTTTACTGAATGTCACTATTGGACACCTGTTCACACACTGACCCAGTTCCTCCTTGTCGTTTCAGCCAGAGGACATTGGTCAAGGACCCATCATAAATGCACCTGAGGGAAGCAAAGTGGATATAGAAGCCTTCAGTCAGTTTACTAAAATTATCACCCCCGCCATCACCCGTGTGGTGGACTTTGCCAAAAAGCTGCCTATGTTCTGTGAGGTAAATATTTGTATATTTAGGTATAGGTATATACTTTTTTCGTGTACGGTACCAGTCCAGCCATTCAGCCTTAACTGTTGACTCTCTATGTTATGTGAATTAGCTGCCTTGTGAAGACCAGATCATCCTGTTAAAAGGCTGTTGCATGGAGATCATGTCGCTGCGGGCCGCCGTGCGCTACGACCCCGAGAGTGAGACGCTCACACTGAACGGAGAAATGGCCGTCACCCGTGGCCAGCTGAAGAACGGGGGACTGGGAGTGGTCTCAGATGCCATCTTTGACCTTGGAGTGTCACTATCCTCCTTCAATCTGGATGACTCGGAGGTGGCTCTTCTGCAAGCTGTCATCCTCCTGTCATCCGGTAAGTCTCGGCCAAGAGCTCCATCAACTGTAATCCGGCAACCTTGCTTTTTTCTTTGCTGTGGAAAGTTGTATAGGTTTATACAGTAGGTCTCGAAAACACACCAATCAAAGGATGTGTTATGGTCACAAAATTATCCCTAAAGGTACAATTGGTATGACTATTTCAGTGTATATAATGTACATAAACATGTTGTGTAAGCTAATGAGGTCCCGATGAGAGTTGTTTAGCAGCACAGACAGCTCAGTACCAAAAGAATGTCTATATCAAATATTTGAAGCAGCCCGTTTCAGCCAGTATGTTCCAGCAATCCTGTCTCAGCCAATCACCTTCGGTGAGGCGGGCTTTCTTCCTTGGCTTATTTTGTGAAACCACTGACAATCAAACTAGAGAAATGCTTAGAAGTTCATTGGGGGTGCTGTTTCTCATATTTGAATCTATTTTATATTGTTACCAATTGGAGCTTTAAGCCTTTAACTTACTTACGTGGTAGTCAGGTGGCTGAGCGGTTAGGGAATCGGGCTAGTAATCAGAAGGTTGCTGGTTCGAGCAAAAATTAAGTTGTGTCCTTGGGCAAGGCACTTCACCCTACTTGCCTTGGGGGAATGTCCCTGTACTTACTGTAAGTCGCTCTGGATAAGAGCGTCTGCTAAATGACTAAATGTAAATGGTAGTTGACAGTAGTTCTGCCTCATACATTTTTGTCTCAGATCACAAGGCATCCAAAAAGAAAAACATATTTCCCAAATTAAATGTTGAATTAAGGTGATTACAAATGGGGCTTGTCGTGCTGTGATGAGCAATTAAACACTCTGGGGGCTTAATTTGTCTACTGGCCCATTTTTATGTGACAAATCAAAGCCAGTACCAGTCAATACTGCTAATCACTTCCATCCATAGTCGGTTTAAAGCACACTACACTAATATTTCAAACTATCATTGTACAGTATAGCTTTTCTAAAGACCAAGGAATGGAAATCACCAAAGGCCTGTTGTGAAGCCACTGTGAAAATCAATAGCTTTATTCTGACCATATTATCCTAGACATTGTCTGTGAAGCCATTGATCTCTCCTCATGCCTCTTATGGCTTATTACTATCAAATCAATTGCAAATGTGATTAAATCTGTTGGTCATTCTAATAAGCCAATCCAGTAGAGAGCATTTGGCCTTCATTTAGCTTGCTTTTACAACTATAATGTATTCAATATGGGATTTAGTCTCAGTTTAAATTATGATTATTGATATATTTCCTACATATGTCTTCTGACAATGTTAGTTCAGTTTTAAAACCACAAACAGCCCAGTCAGACATTCTAACAATTGTCTGTCTGTCCTCAGATCGGCCAGGTCTGACAAGTGTGGAACGGATCGAGCGCTGTCAGGAGGAGTTCCTCCTGGCTTTTGAACATTACATCAACTACCGCAAACACAAGGTGGCCCACTTCTGGCCCAAGCTGCTGATGAAGGTGACAGACCTGAGGATGATCGGAGCATGCCACGCCAGCCGTTTCCTGCACATGAAGGTGGAATGTCCCACCGAGTTGTTCCCTCCACTCTTCCTGGAGGTGTTTGAGGACTGACCTGTGTGTGTGTGTGTGTGTGTGTCAATGTGTGTGTGTGTGCCTGTGAGAGCATGGATGGAGGGAACAGCTGCACGTCTCAATACAGTGAACTTCTATTAGCACTACTGAGTGTCACTTCATTCCATAGTTTAGGAGTACCTCTTGGCCTAATCTAGAATGGAACCATTCCTTACGATGCGGGTACATGTGAATAGAATTTGGGGTCTCTGTTTTTAAGATGTCCTCTCTCAGTTACAATTTGTGTTTGTTTTGTTTTAATTGTACAGTGGCTTATTGTTGATAATATTGACTCGATGTTGACAGCACTTATTTGGTCACAGGAACCATGCAAATGTTGTTTCCTTTTGTATTCTGTTTAAAATGGACAGACTCCAACCTGACAGTCTAGTCTAGGACAGACAGGACATGTGGATTTGCCAGTTCACCTGTTTAGACCTGGTAGTAAGTAACACTACTCAAAAACTGTGCTTGCACTGTACCGAGCCTCAAGCATTTCTTTACAATTTGCCAGGCATGGAACAGATCATCCACTGACAATCACAACTCAAGGTTTGTTTCTCAGCTTGTCCCTCACACGGATGCAGGAATTAAGACAATCCTTTTAATGTTGTGTCTGTTTTGTGAGTGATGCCACACAGTGCCAAAACATTGTTCATCATACCTAATTATTGGGTCCTTAATTGGAAGGTCCCGGATGCATCTTTCAAACTGTCTCGTCTGTAGAAATGTGTTTTCTGCCATTATAATACACTCACTATGTGACAAGAAATGTGTGTTTTAGTCCCACGAGCTGCAACACCTAGATGTGGTTTATGTCATGGAGCTAGTGTTGGGCTGGTGGGGGGCCAGGAACTCACTGACATGGGACATTTGCAAGTGGGATTCAAAAGCAATGTTGCCCAAATAAAATCACATGCAGTCAGCAGACTACAGTAAGGAAGCTATCGGGTAAAAACTAACCGTTTAGTTTGTGTTTCTTTTGTTGTTTTTCTATAAAACTTAGTATGATGTTATTTGCAAAATGACAAAAATGATAGGCTTCGTGTAAATGTATGTATTTGAACTCTTCTAGCTTCATACTACTCCTTAAAGCAGCTTGTGTTTTCTTTGAAGTGATGCCTTTAATTAACCCTTGTGTTATCTTCGGGTCATTCTGACCCATCAGTCATTGTGACCCACCGTCGTATTGCGACAGATTTACCGCATATAAAGACAAAGTGAAGCATTTTCTTTTAACCGTTGGGCTGTCTCAGACCCCCCACATTGCAAAGGTTAAAAGAAAATTATTTTAATTTGTTTTTGTATTGGGTAAAATTGGGTAAACACAACGATGGTTCGTTATGAACCTTTGGGTCATGTGACCCGAAGGCAGCACGAGGGTTAAGCAATAGATTTGCTGCAGTTTTTGAATGACCAGGACCTCATACACCACACAAACCGTTTCTACTCAAAAGCAAATGCACAGACAATCAGAGAGCGAGAGAGAGAATAGCAGGGTCCAAGAGAACTCACTGGGCCAGTACTTTCAGTATAGATGAGTGTAACAGGTGACATTAACTCCTTCTGGAGGTTTGTTTTACAACAAAACACAGGGACAATCATGTGAATTTAGCACATATGTATGTGTATTCTAACAGTAAACAAGTTTTACCAAGCCTGCACATGTTCTATACATTAACTGAGGTAAAGGTCCATTTGTAGCAGAACATAACAGTTAAATATCGGATAACAATAAAGTTCAAGCAATTCCATTATGAACAACTGAACAAGGTGAGCTCCACAGCTTTACCTGGATTTAGGATCGTCTTTCAGAAAATGTCACCTATTTTGAAAAAAGGCATCTTACTAATGTGACCATGTGGTACTTTCTCTCATAAGAAAGTTTTCTTAAAGTTAAAGTTAGTTTGCATACACACCAATAACAAAGGTTGCACCATAGAAAAGCTATTTTACAGTACAAAGGAAAAAGGATGTATATTTTCAGACTGCAGGATTTTTTACATATATTGTGCATATTATGATTATTTTATTGTTTTACATAAAAAAATAAAGATGTCTTTCTCTGAAATGAATTTTGAAACAACATTGTAGAGTCAGGCATACCAATCCATACCAATGTTTGTCCACAAGGGTATACTGAGCATATAACTGTACTGTTAGTGCAAAACAGATACTACATCTGGATGGTTAGTGTTAATGAAGAGATTAATAAAACAAACTCCAATATGTAAGTATATACAAACAAAACAACACACCATAAAAATAACACAATCGTAAGTGTTGTCATGTCTGCCAGACCATTGTTTGTGATGTAGTAATTGTCCTTGATCATTATATTTGGATAACAGTCATGTAAAGAAAGGGGGTGTATGGGCATATGTTTTGAGGTTGAATCAGTGGCTGGAATTATGTGGTTTCCTAGCAAATATGATGTATTATTGCACATGGCTTTCATGCCTATATTTCATGTTCAGAAAGTGCTATAGCTTGGGTACCCTGGAAAAATAAGAAGTTGCACTTACAGAGATCATTTATTGATACTTTGGTCCTCATGAATATGTTTGCACTTAATGTGAATGGGCTCTTAAGAATAAAGATGGTTTTGGGAAATGTCTTCAGTTTTTGTCATTGTTGCTGAAACCCCTCCCTTATTTTTTTTTATCATGATGCATCGTCACCAGAGATCAATCTGGGACCAACATGACTTGTATGTAAATGTAACACCACACCCTGCTGGTTGAAAATGACAATGTCAGGACCCAACGTGACTTAACCCTTGTGTTATCTTCGGGTCATTCTGACCCATCAGTCATTGTGACCCACCGTCGTATTGCTACAAATTTACTGCATACAAAGACAAAGTGAAGCATTTTCTTTTAACAGCTAGGCTGTCTCAGACCCCCCACATTGCAAAGGTTAAAAGAAAATTATTTTAATTTGTTTTTGTATTGGGTAAACACAACGATGGTTCGTTATGAACCTTTGGGTCATGTGACCCGAAGGCAGCACGAGGGTTAACATACAGAGAAGAAACATGAGCATTTTACATTAGCTTACAGGGAGGCTACTGACTCACATCTTTATTAACAATTGGTTACATTTCTGACTTGCTCTCATAGGCTCTCTTTTCCTTCCAATGGATTACAGTCAAAATACTTATATTTCAATGTGAAAAATCACTGCTGCACATTTAAAAGTACAATACTTTAAATTCACATGGGTTTAATAGCAATAATCTAAGGATTTCAAATGAAAGGGAGGAAACCATCTAACACTTCCCCAGGTAGATACATGATACTGATGTCATGTTTATTTGAACAGCTTCACACATTTTCCTTCTAGTGAACATGAACCATATTTTGCAGAACAGGGGTTACACAACAGTATAATATGTATTTCTGTGGCTTGTGTACACACACACACACACAACTGTGAAGTTGATGTTTTTTTTTTACTTTCCAGACCACTAAGGATTTGGAACAGGGTTAACCAATAACCCCTCCCCTCCGGCTGACTTGCGTCTACGATTCCTGGTGCGTTTCTTCTCCTCGCCATCAGTCTTCCTCATATTCAGCGGCTGTGTGGGCAGCTTCTTCTTCTTCTTCTTCAGGCAGCTGAGAGGGTTAGGGTTCGAAATTTTCCTCTTCCTCTTCTTGCCACGCCGCTCCCCGTCCTGCCCGATGCCCACTTCCTCCTTCAGGCTGCGGATGCTCTGCTGCTGGGCTGGGGTGACCAGCTCCCCAAGCTGCACAGCCTGGACGTGGTTTAGGGATGCCTGGCTGGGCTTGTCAAGCACTATAGTGTTTAGGATAATATAGAGGAGAGGTACACCTGGGATCTTCTTTAAGCCTTCTGTTACTGCACGGTCCTAGAAATGAGATAGATGCTTGTAAGGGAAATCATCCAATGCACACATGCTTTATAGCTAGGTGGCACTATTGCCTACAAACAAGAAAACAAGAAATACCAAGCTGGTATACCAAATACCAGCTCTGGTGTGGTTAAACAACAGCACTTACCTGGGTGGCAACAAAGTAATGGTGAGGATTGGCCTCTTCCAGCATGGACAGCAGGCACTCTGAAGCTAGCACTGGGTTCTTGAAGTGCTTGCAGTTTCGGACCTGAAACCGTTGCAATATGAGTTTGGCTCCGTAAAGCTCTTTGCCGAGTGATTCCAGTTCCTTCATTGCGCAACTGTAGAGAAACATACAAATGCTCAATGCATAAAACGTTGGACAGTACATTTAAAGCTAATCTTATGTAGTGAATGTATCTTTACTCTCCTTTTTGTTAGTGAGGATTTTGTAAACTAGCTACTTACTTCGTTGTACAAAGTTGCACTTCTCCCATTAAATACTTTGGCATTTGCTCTTTAATCTGAATCTTGTTTCTTAATGCTGCTTGACAGAATGTCCCATCGATGAGAATTTGAAAAGGCTCCCGAAAACTGAAGTTGAATTTATGGAAGCTAATTGTTTTCTTTGCTTGCTTTTGCCGTTTAATCTTCATTTTGATTTATTTAATAGTGTCCACCTCAGAATTGAAGATGTCAGTAAAATTACTAATGCAAGATGGAAATCTTGCATTCATATGTTTAATAACTTACAGTTTATTGTCCGTTTCTACACATTACGTGATAAATGTGAAATAAGGTAAGTACCAGCGTGGAGACAGGAGGATAAATAACACGAGAACGATATCGTGTTACATTAATCGTGACCGTGTAGAATGTTGTCGTTAGGAAGAAATGTTCCACGCAGCTTTACAAATTCAACCATCCTGGCCAAAATTAAAAGAATAAGAGAATATATTGACAACCAAGATAACGTTTAATTAAATAGTTACAGAAATATAATATTATTAACAATTGTACAGTTGAAAGGGAAACGTTTTTCAGCCACCGAATTGGCCACATGGATATGAATGGGCCTACATGTTTAAACATTAAATATATAATATCATTGTGATTACTCAATTAAAGTGTTAGATTATCGTAAAAGTGTTTAGCACTAGCATTCCCTATGCATATCTAAAACCCAATATCAAGCTTAGAGTGTTTGTAATGATGTTGTATCATTATCAATGATAGAACATTTCATGAACATGTGTGCGTTACATGCATGTATGTTTAATAGTTACTTAAGTCATTACAATTATTAAGCTATATTATTTAATAAGAACGCTTTCTGTATAAACAGTCTGCTTCCTCCCCTCGCTCCAGCCTGATGTTTCTTCTACGGAAACGGAAGTGGTGGTTTTCAGGTACAGTCAGCAGTCAAGCTTCGAGCTCACGCCCGACTGGTAGTGGCTTATTACTTTCAGTAAACAACTATGGCAGCCGCAGATCCCCGGTCCTCGAGTGACGGAGGACCTGCCAGCAGGGGAGGGTTCCCGGCCGAGGACAACAGTAATGAGGGCGACGGTCCCGGAGGTAGCGGTGGAGAGGGGGAACGCGAACGAGATCGTGCCACGTTTGAATGCAACATTTGTTTGGACACAGCAAGGGACGCTGTCATCAGTTTATGCGGCCACTTGTTCTGGTACGAGGCGGGGTAGAGCTAGCTGACTAACTAACCATAAAATGTCATGTTTTGCAGAACGAGCCAGCGCTCAGCCAACTACAGTGCACGGCGAAATGACGCCCTACCGAATTAGCTAATTTGCGTGAATGTCAGGCACATATCAGTGTACTGTAACATGACTTTCCCATATGTCATAAATGATTAGCTAGGTCCCATACAGACAAACGTACTAGGTTAGCAACTAAGGCCAGTTCACACTGCCCATACAAACACCAACAACAGGGTTATATTGGTTTGGTGTGATATATCTGTTGGCGTTTGTTGAGGCAGTGTGAAAAGTATAGTGAGGAGGTCTTCTTTATTATCCCCGTTGGGAAATGTGTTAGCAATATTTCGAAACATTCACCCAACAACAGCCAACAGTACCAGAGTGTTTGTAATGTTTGGTGTTCATTTGGTGTTTGTTGGACATGACTAGCTTGCTCGGAGTGGGGGTTTGTTTACCGATTTGCTGCTGAGCTATTCGGGTGCTAGCTAGTGTGACATCCGTAATGAATTTGGCATTCATGCCTTTTTTAACCGAATTTACCGATTCAGACCTTCACACAATCGTTATAGCATGGTTATACCTTATTGCCATTCGACCCAATATAGTTTTTACGAGATGTAGCCTATCATTGGACCCGCTCTCGAAGGATGTGTGTGTGTGTGTGTGCGCGCGCGCGCGCCCGTGCGTGCGTGCGTGCATGTCAATTCATGTTATGATGCGCGTTCCACAGGACCGTGGCCTGGAGGGTTCATTTGAGATTATGAGCGAGTGGGATTGGGGTCAGTAGCACGAGCCAGTCCATAGTGGAAGAGTAAGAATAGAAGCAAAATATCCTCAATAGCAAAGTCGTTGTCTGCTCATCGCATGTGATGATTCTCATCTGCTCCATGCAGTGTGATACTTAAACAGATGTTTATGTGCATCCAGTTGAATTGGAATTGTAAACTATATTTGGCATAAAACAAATTGAAAGTCAGTATTGGACTGTCTGGCATTGTCTGCTGTCTGTTTTGGTTCGATGTCAGCACAGTCCCTACATGAACTAGGCCTACCAATCCGACAAGCACCTGTCCAAACACCAAATTTGAACAACATAATGTGTAGGGGTGGGAATCTTTTGGTACCTCACAATTCGACTTGTATCGATTCTTGGGGTCACAAATCGATAAATCAATTCAATCAATTGCTAGAAGACTAAATCGCGATTCAAATGTGAATCGATTTTTTCCCCCACCCCTAATAATGTGTGAGGCATGTGGCAAGACTTTAGTCGTGTCACATGGCTCCGGACAGGCTGTGCCAGTAGTGGAGGGTCCTCTTAGGCTAAATCTAATGGAAATCCTTTCTCTGTCCTATTATATTGTCTTGAATGTTTAAGACCTGCAGTTTGTCTTACATTCTGTTTTATTTTATATGCTAGAAACTTTTAACCATTCATGTCTTGATTGATAGGGTGTTTTCTAATAGATTTTACAGATAGTTTAACAGGTCACTGCTTCTATCTGTTTCATGTGTTGAAAGTGTACTAACTCTATAAAGCCATCTAAACATGCTAACAAGGATCTTTTGGAAGCCTTACCCTGTCCAAAACAGGGTTTTCCAAGTTATCAATGTGAAATATTTTCACTTTTGAGTCTATATTTAGGTAATGTGAATGTTTGTTGATAACAAGTATGGGACATGTCTGAAAAGAGACTAATAATAACACTTTGCTGAGAACATACAGGGTAATGCATTACTCATAGGTTACACGTAGAAATACAGGATTAATGATTAAAACTTCTTAAAGCCTGCCTGTGTTGGCTTTTCCATCTGCTTTCACCACAAAGTACCTAGTAACTTTTCAGTTTGACAACATACTAATGGGAAGTCTGAGTAGGTGAAATTGAAATCCCTGTGCTGTAGTGAAAAAAAACACTCGTGTCTTCTCTTCTACTCACTACTAGCTAGCCTAACTTCACTACTGCTCCGTCTTCATGGCCTCATTTTCTAGATGGCCATAAACAAATTGATCCCCTCCAAAACGGAAAATAAAATTCAAATGCTTGATCTTTGATAACCAGATTGGATTACAGCCACCATTCTGCTCTCATGCACTCTGTGGTGGTAAGGTAACCATGGTGTTTGGAACCACCAATACAGTGGCAGGCGTTGCGTGTACCATCCTGCCCTCACACAAATCAGCAGGGCTAGCCGGCAGCAAAAGGCAATAGATACACTGACAGATGGAGGTAATTAATAGTAGCTGTGGGAAACAAAAATTCCTTTAGGTATGGGCTGTAGTATTGCAGTGGTATGGGCTGTAGTATGGCAGTAATGTAGGGATACAATTAGGCCCAAATCAGATTTAAGGTATTTTAGAATTGCATGCTGAAAAATTTACAAGTTGGCAAGGTTTCTGGAAAATATGTTTTTACTGTTCCATTATTGATATCTCTCTGTTTTTCTGCTTTCAATAGCTGGCCCTGCCTCCACCAGGTAAGCCTATGTCCTCTGTGAAGTTCTATCTGGTTTCTTATCAGTGGTAAACATTAGCAGTAGACACTACCTGGCTGAAACCAGCTTTTCTCAATGTAACATGGCTTTCCTGTTACAGTTGACTGTAGCACTGCTTAAAGCTTACAATGTCCTCATGGTCTCTGAACCCCACTATTTACTATGGTGCTTCCTAACTTTGTTTTAGGTAATGTAGCATACCCTTAAAAAGCATTTCACTCCTACCTGGAGTACTGTTAATGCCTAAAATATCTTTATTTTAAGAATTAATTCAGCAGCAAGATTAATTCATTGGCTACAGTGAATTAATCTTTTTGTTTTTGTATCACAAAAAAAAATGCTGCCTCCATGGCTAACACTAACATAGATTTAGTTGGCCCCTATGAACAAATTCTGACAGCCTTCTGTGGAAAAACCTCCCCAGTCATTTTAGGTACTGTGCGGATAATTGTTAATGGCCTGGTTGTTAATAACACATTGGCCAAGGTGTCTCTGTGTTTGTAGGGATGAAACCACATAGGATCATCTCACACGCTCACTATATTTGAACTCTGCACTCTCCCCTCTGCCTTCCTCTCCATCCTCTCAGTGGCTGGAAACACGGCCCAGCCGACAGCAGTGTCCTGTGTGTAAAGCTGGCATCAGCAGAGAGAAAGTCATCCCTCTCTATGGTAGAGGGAGCTCCAGTCAAGAGGATCCCAGGTACTATGTTTGTGTGTGTGTGTGTGAACCTGAGAAGGAGCTGAGAAGCTATTGGTTTCAGGTCATACGAACGAAAGTGAAAAGGAAATTTGCGTTCAGTCTGAGTGAGGATATGGAAGGAACGGATGTTGTTGTTTTGATTCCATCCAGGTTGAAAACTCCGCCCAGGCCTCAGGGTCAGAGAACAGAACCAGAAAGTAGAGGGGTGAGCATGTGTCTATGCGTGGCATCATTTCCTCCTGAGCACTGACGTGTATAGGTACTTTGTAGACTATGTGTATGAGTGTTTGCTGGAGGTCTATGGGGCGCCCCAGGTAGGGACCTTGGTAGGCATCATCACTCCCTCTTCTGCCTCCTAGTCCCATCTGTCCTCTTTGACCTCCTCATCTTGTTTTTTCCTCCTCCAGCCCTTCCAGGGATTTGGGGACACTGGATTCCACATGTCGTTTGGGATCGGTGCTTTCCCATTCGGTTTCTTCACCACAGTCTTCAACACCAATGACACCTTCCACAGACCAGGTACAGTACACACACATACATACATACATACATACATACATACACCCTCTCTCTTCTTCTCTTTCAAATGCACACACAGTTTATCATGCAGACTTACAAATGTATTTATGTCTCTGAACAGATCCTCCATTTGCGGATGATCTCCAAGGCAACGGTAACCCCAACAACGGCAACAACAACTGGCAGGACTCCCTCTTCCTGTTTGTGGCCGTCTTCTTCTTCCTCTGGCTGCTGAGTGTGTGATGGAGGGAGGGAAAAGGAAGACAGCTGGAGGGATGGAACAATATAGGGATGGAGAAGTGGCCGAGGGAGGGATCACACATTCACTCACTCTCTCTCTCACACACACACACACACACACATGCCTAGACAGACTTTGTGTCTGGGATTTATCAAATAAAGCTGTACCAGTATTTTGACAAGGGATAGGATAAGACTAGGACATTATTTTGCTCTCTCACAGGAGAAGAGATTCAGTACCAGAGACTATTTGGCACCCCCAAATGTGTGTTTGATCTCTTTCACTCACTATCAAAGTGAGTCTTAGTAGAGAAGAGTCCTATCTAGATATATTGTCAGAGGGCACATCTCAGTCCACCTCCCCTTCCTTTTTTGGTGCACTTGCAGATGTATGCACACGCACTCCCGCACACACACACATTGTAGATGCACATTATAGGTGGTGGTGTTGAGGGGGGGAGGCTGGATTTAATAGATAAACTGGAATCTTTGTTAAGACAGTCATTGTAGTCAGTATTAAATGATTGGAATGTGTCCAGCTGAACATTAGGGAGTGTTCTACTGTTTGTGTGGCTATCTACTCTGAGTCTGACTTTTCAATTGAGACAAAGCCACAAGTCATAGTAAGATATAGCCCACATAATATCAAGGCTCATAGCTCATTTGGCTTTTATTAATAAGTAAAATATTAATAAAATGATTTTAACCCCTTTAAGGGATTTTCGGGTTGAATTCTCGTATATTAGTGATATGAGAAGAGGACTGAAACCGTGCCAGAAAAAGACACTGTTGACTTCTAAAGGCCAAAGACTAGCAACACATTTGGGTAGTTCTGTTTATAATGTAACAAATTATGGGAATAATTCATTGTCCATAAATAACAAACTCTTAATTTAAGAACACTGTTGATCCTATTGTACTGATATATCCACATTTTATATATATTCTCTTAACAAACTGCCATTGCACTGTGAAGCTATGTGGACAGACTTAGTAATAATGATGAGATCAACTGAGACAATGGACTACACATGGGTATTATATGTAGTTAATTCTCTCTTCAGTAGGTCATCCAGGCAGTTTAATGCTGTATAAACAGATAGGGCGGTGGGCTATGGGTGGAAAAGGCTGTGTACTGTACCTGTGTAGACAGCTGGCACTGTAGGAGCAGATTTCAACCCCAGACCTGCCAGTATTACTGTGCTGGTCGCTGTTTCAGGAGCTCTAGATAGAGGATGAGGACAAGAAGGGGTGAGACGGTACAGTGTTCATCTGCAGTTTGGTGTTGATGAATGCGTTGTAATTCCAAGTCAGAAATATGTTGATTTTGAACGCCTGAATTTGAATGGTAATCATGAATTACAGTGAAATTGCCTGTGTGGCAAAACAAAAAAAACTCTAGATCTTATTGTAGAGTTTTCTCCTGATTGTATGTCTTGTGTGTCCGTGGGGTGTGTATATATATCTGTATTTGTACATATTAATATTGTAAATGCTGTTTCTATATGTTTTTGAACTACCAACAATGGAAATTAAACAAGATAACTTCAGGGTGGGATCTCAAAAGTCTTTCTATGACTCCTCGTATGCCCTCTCTGATTTTAAGGAAGAGGAATGGATGGAGAGGCTTTTGAGATGCTTGATCCCAGCTGAGCCAATGGTCTGACAAGCTCCTGCAATGTTAGGTTGCACCCAAGACTCATTCTAACACTCTATGAAAGGCTAGTTACTCCTGTACTCATCCAGTGGACACTAACTAGCCTCACATCTATCGATGCAAAACATCTGATGCTTATGAGCCAATCAGAGGCTAGTGAGTCGTGTATGGACAGAAAATTGTGATCCCTGTAAAAACCTTTTTTTTAACCACTATGAAGTACCTTAAACTGGCTCCAGAGCCATGGCCAGGTAGCCTGACAAAGATTGATCCTCAGCATCAGAAAATGATTCTACGAAAGTGCAGTTTAGTCTAGGCTGCTTGGCCTGAACTGTGTTAGAGAAGACTGGCTCCAATAATTAGTGGCATCTCTGTAGCACTTTACTGAACCAACATTCATGTGAGGATGGGGAATGGGTTTGCCCCTGATAAGGCACTGCCTATGATGCATAGGTGATGGGGGGGTAATAATTTCTTCCATATCACAATCTAATTAATTGATATTTGTATTAAGTCTTTTGTGACACTAAGAACCATGAGAAGACAAATGTATTGTGAGTCTTTGAGTCGGCTCACAGTGGAAGTGTGCAAAACCAAAAGGCCATGGAGATGGTTGTTTTCCTGAAAATCTGAATAAATAGTTGTTTATTACAGTTGTCATGTGGTGTGTCTGGTGTTGATGTTTAAGGCACATCCTGGCTTTCCAATTTGACATAACTTTTAAAGGAGAAATGTATTGCAATACAAAACAGGTAGGTGTCAAAATGTGAGACACACTTTAGCTGGACCACGAGAACAGCACATGGTTAGTTGTTTCATTCTAGTAGGTCATATGACCTGGCGCATGATTCCACAATTCTAAATGCATTCCTTTTGCAGCTCCAGATACAGCAGTTGGAGGGATGTGGAGTAGGCTGCATGAGTTCAGATGTTCAGTTACAAGTATTAGGACTAGGATATCTAGTTCCTAGGTCAGAGCACATCTAACACAAGTGGCCTGTTCATGCTTGTCAGATGCATAATGGAAAGGATACATTTATATATTATGTACAATAAATATCTTTATTACATAAAAATAGGCACTTTTATAAATCTGTTAATTTACAGTTGGGGTTTTGATCAATCTGCTTAATTTTTGCATTATTGTTCACACTGCAAAAACTAAACCTTATTTTATAATCTTTAATAGTTATATTACAAGCACAAAAAGAAAATAGTCACTTGTACCAGCTAGTGAGTTTACCAGAATCAAAATGATGCAGACTACATTCAATTAAAATAATTTACATCCTTAAAACCTTTCATGGCAACTTCTCACATAGACTTGATAAAATAATATTGACACCAGATGTGCAGATACGCACATGCATGCACAAATCCCCCCCCCCCCCTACATAAAATAAAAAGTGATTCAGTTTGTGTAAACTTTGGCACCTGAGACCATACAGCAGAAAGAGTGATGAGAATGTCGAGTGCTACAAACCTGTACAATGAGAGGAGTAGAGTTAGATCTGAGAGTCTGTGCAGTTACTAGACAGGTGATCGCTGTCTCAGTGTTTAAATCATAAGGCACTGGGTGGGAGGAGATGAAGAGTAATATTTCTTACAGATGGGGAGGGAGAAAGAGAGAGAGCTGATGTTTTGGAGGAGGTACTTTGCTTCATCAATCCTTTCCCTTCTTAGGCTGCTTGTTGGATTTGTTGAGGATTTTCATCAGGTTCTTGGACATGAAGTAGGGCTTTTGGATGCTTCCATCATGGCGCTCCAAGTCCTCCACTGAGAGAGTCGGACAGCGAGAGAGATCAAGGTCATTTGACTGAAACATTATTCACGTCATCGTTTTCATAGAAGTCCCAAATGAGTTTCTGTGTGAACGTGTGCAGTGCGTTTTGCACAAGGTCACGGATCAACATCTCATCATTCAAGATATGAGAAACACTACTCACAGAAGCAGAGGAAGAGAGTGTCCACACCCATGTTGTAGACGCTGAAGAAACCATGAGCGATAAGGTAGGATCCCACCACAACCGTCTGGCAACAACAACAACAGTTCACCAGCCTACCTAGTTAGCCTACAAAGCCACACATACAGTCCTACCCTGTAAGGAGCCTTACAATGGTAACTGGGTCCCTTTCACACTTACGATAATGGGCATCCAGTAGTAGTTGAGTGTCTCGAAGCGGAAGGTGTCGTTTGGTAGAGGTATTCTACCTGAGAAAAAAAAGAAGGATAGGATCCCTAGGGAGAAGACAGAGGTGGGGGGTTAGAGGTCAAGCCCTTCAAATGCCCTTAAAAAGCTGCCATTCAGTGATTAAGATTCGCTTTTTATTGGAACTGGAAGTGTGGCATTATAGCAATACAATGATATTGGTTGATGTGGGATGTGAATATTAATCCTGACCACCTCTGACAATTTTACCACATGATGATATTGTGATATCCTTACCGACTCCTCCGACCACTAACAGCTTCCCAAAGAACAGCAGAAGGTCTGTCACTTTGTCCAGCACCACCACCCTGAAGGGAGCCAACATATCAGGACAAAATCTCCCCACCTCGCAGCCATGGTGCCACATGGTGCCATTCAAATACATGCAAAAGGTCTTATGTAGATATTGTAAACCCATGTCGACAAACACGTGAATTCACAGACACACACTAGCACACACACACACACGTTAACACACACTGACATGACCTGAAGCTCTCACCTTATGATGTTCCTCATCAGGAGCTTGAATGCATTTTTGGCAGAGACGCAGAAGTTTTTACCGTATATGGCCACCTGAGAAGGAAGAGCAGGGCGGTGTGTGATGGAAGCACACAGAGGCCGTATATTCAACGGGATCAATGAAGACACCATGACTTGCACCCACCATGATGTAGGCATTCCTGTTGAGGAACTTGATGAACTTCTCCAGGCACCAGAAGCAGCACTTGAGGCAGCACAGGAGGAACCTGGCACAGGGGTTCTGGGCGGCTGGGGGAGGACACACGCAACTGTTAATACACGCATGAAAGAGATCACCAGGATTCCTTCTTATGATGCCCGACAGTGGGTCGAACAAGCCGACAGACAGATAGGTAGGTGTAGCCTGAAGTGATCTGCGGTTAGCTAGTAAAACAAGGATGCTTTTAAATCCATTTTAATTTGCCGAAATGATAAAAGCCAACTTGATTGATTGATAGTGAGACATTGCAAAGACGGGATGGAGGATGGCAGAGAAGCAGGCCAGTGTGATTATATCACTCTAGAGCAGCCTTTCTGAATCCTGGTCCCCCCTGGATCTGGGTAAAATGGGATATACAAATAAATAAACTAAAGTACCTCTGGTCTTGTGGTCCAGGTACTCCAGGATGATTCGGACCATCTGGACGAGGGTCAGAATCAGTGCGCCAAATGCCAAGGAGCCAACATGGTATCTGACATGACCAGAGGATGACAATAAGAGATCAATATCTCATCCATAACCATAAAAAATTACCCCAAAAGGGGAAAAAAGGATTCTGGGCCTACTAACTGGTCAAAATGTAAAACCAAATGTACAAAAAATGAATACATATTCATATATAAAAACCGAGAAGCTAATGATCTACCTCAGTGTGCGGATGAAGGCCTGGGAGAGAGGAAAGGTGGGGATGTCCGCAGGCTTGCTGAAGGCCCAGTAGTAAGAGGCGAACGCCCCAGCCAGGGTGCACTGTCCCAGGGCCAGCACAAAGTTGGCACACCAGAGGAAGGCCACCACGTTGTAGATTTGCAGGTTGAACAGGTTCCTCTGCAGCAGGCCCTCTGTGTTGTACTTAATAAAGATGCATCGCGCCGATGAACAGGACTGGTAGGTGGTGGAGTTGAAGGTCTGAGGGAGATGGAGAAAGAGGAAAGAGAGAGACTGAATACGATTCCTGACTCATTGAAACTGACACGTACATTTACGACACAATCAAAAACATGTTGCGTGTCATTTAAAACACACACCTGCTGCCAAGATAAGACAAGTCCAATAAAGATTTTTACAACAACCGAATAAATACTTCAAGACACGCCACTTCCACACACTGGAGCTCTACTCACCAGGGGGTCGCAGTCCTCAGTGCCATTGATGCTAGCACAGCCCCCCTGAGAGGAGTTGAGAGCCACCACTTTGTACATGGGCCCCCCTGATGTGGCAAGGTATCTACACAGACAGTTAAGTAAAATCCCTGAGAGACTGACGAGGGGAGGAAGGACCCAGAGGAGTACACAGGCAGTATTCAGAGAAGAGCAGAGACAGGGTGACTTCATCATGTATGCACACACACACACACACACACACACAGCCACAAACACGATGAAAGGATACAGGGCGGTAGTGCCCCAGTAAGCCACACAGACAACCAGGAGAATGAAGGTGACCAGAGGGTACAGTAGTGTGGACATCATGTGGCTGACAGCCCTGAGGAGAAGAGACAGAGAATCAGTAAAAAACAATTAGAACACCATCTCACACAGTCTGGCTTGGTGTCAGATCACAAGTATACTCAAGTGACTGGCTACAGTGACCATGCTCTGATTGGATTGAATATGATTCACTGTGATAATAGGCCGTAGCTATGCTACGGTGTGAGGATTGGAGAGTGTGGCGGGCGGTCCCTCGTCACGTACTTGCTGGACTCCTGGATGAGAGCGATGGCGATGAGGATCCTGGTCCGCAGGAAGATGAGAGTCAACAGGATGATGGCCTCCGCCACAGACAGGATGATCACTGAAGGAGGGAGAGAGAGACAGAGAAAAGGAGAGGAGAGAGCGGGTGTGAGAGAGAGAGAGCGGGGAGGAGGAACCAGAATGGAGGAAGGATGGGGAGGATGATCCTAAATCCCACTCTACATGGTTCAGAGACCATCACTAAATGTCTAGAACAACAATGTCATCAATAAAAGACCCTTGACCTCAATACATATTAAACACTACTCACAGAAGGCCAGCCAGGTCTCCTTCACCTGCAGGTAGACGTTTAAGTTGGTAGTGAAGCCCACACTACTGATGGAGGCCGAGGCATAGTTGGTGTATTCCCAGTAGCAGTGCCAGATACCTACAGAGAGAAGTTCCCACACAGTTATAATACGTACTACACGACTAAACTGATCATTTCCAGTAAATAGGCTCACATTTCCTGTCGTAAGCTTTCGGATAAACTATTGACGGTATCTACTTTGGACCTACCGTAAGCCCCGGCTGCTAGCACTCCAAAGATCAGCACCCACACCATGACCGGAGCAGTGAACCTCAGCAGCAGCAGAAACAGCAGGCTCACCAGCATGGCTATCAGCAAGCCCCTGAGAGGAGAGGAGAGATGCATTTCAAATATGCTTTGGAAATGTCGTTCAACAGCTCATCAGGTTTATCCTGATTTAGTATGCTATCTCAAACTCAATCACACATTGTGATACGTGAGGAATTCAAGGAAGTTAAAGTACAAACTGTACAACACTGAAAGTGTCTCTGTCGTGCAGTTATGCATATCAGCCAATGGGGAGCAGTGAGGAATGAAGACTATGGATACTCACAGAAGGATCCATGGCCACGATGACGCAAAGTCCTCAAAGATCCTCACGCCGACCTCCCTGGCGTTGAAGCCATTCATCACGTCCCTGACCGAGACACAGACAGAAGCCACGTTAGAACAAAGTGCTCACTCATGACCCCAACTGCTACAGAAGCACAGACTCAGAGTGACAGTTGACAAGGAACTGAACCGTCAAAAGTCAATAAAACTGTACTGTAGTCCAGGAAAAACATACAACACAGACATGCGTTCAGCAGGTAAAGAGCTTGAAGCAGTATGGGGTGAGCTCCTACCAGTTACACTAAAAGTAGGACCAGAAGGCATGTTCCAGAACAACAAGACACAGGTGTGCTACTACAACAAACTGGCTGGATGTCTACATCTATGGGCTGCCAGGTATGGCTACATAGCTGCCATGAGGAAGAAAGACACATGCGGGAAGAAAGTATATCTAAACAGTCAAGAGACTGGCCAGTACAGTAACTCACGCCAATGGTGAACCTGCACTGGAGGTCAAAAATACAAATAGATGAAGGGTTAGTTAGGGATTCAGAAACATGGACACAAACACAGGCAGACCGACAGACAGAGGCAGCCATCTTTACCCTGTGGCGTTCTTGATGCCGTTAGCGGTTTCATTGATACTGTTGGGCAGGCCAGGAACACCGCTGAAATCATTTGGGATATTTCCCAAAGCCGTGATGTTGGGTAAACATCTCCCCAGCACTACACATGGAAAGAGATCCAAACTTCAAGAGTTGGATGATGGAGAAGCAGAGCTTGTGTGTTCATTTCTCATGTGCTAATGTTAATCACAATCAGTACATCAGCTATTGCCTAACTATTCATGTATTCTATTATAGGTATTCTATCATACATGTGATAGAAGACATGAACAGAACAGTATACAACCACAATATAAGTAACAGTTGGAACCTACATTGACAGTCACAGAAACCCCAAACCTGAACTGACGGTCACACTGAAGATGGACAAAACCTCCCAATCACATGAACACTGAAATCTTTTTTGGAAATTAGAAACGCTGGATGTTTGGAACCTTCCTCACCTGAGGTCGTTGGACTGAAGAAGAACGGACAAAGTTCTCTATCCACTATTTCTTTCACTGTCTGTCGGCCAACAAGGAAAACATAGGCTTAACCTCACAGCAGACAAGTGGGAATCATCACGCATGTGTCCAGGACAGGGCAGACGTCCACTCACCATGGTAGTGGTGTTAAGATTGAAGGAAGGCACACAGAGGGCCTGCTGGAACACTGCCTGTGGTTTTCTGCCATAGTCTAGAGGAGTCACAAGCCAGAATTTGTTGGGGCATTCTTTCACACACACCTGTGAGGGAAAGTCAAGTTAGCCTGCGATTGATTCCTTAAAGATGGTGTAGGCAATGTTGTTGAGAAGCACTTTGTCATATTTGCCAAAATAAACTTCACATCTTGATAGTAACCAATCCATCTGACGGTAATATGAAATCAATACGACATCTGTGGGCATCTCAGGACGGTAATAAACACGACAAATGATTAAGACCGTTCTGAGACTAATGATTGGACGGGCTACCTGTCTACCTACCTACCTACCTGCGCGCACTCTGCCCCTGCACTCAATGTTCATTACTGTTGTTTTCAACCAGGCTATGCAGAGGTATTCTAAACAACCGAGCTAGAGGCACAAGAATGGCAAAGAAAGAGCAGGCAATAAATCCAGTTCTTGGTTGTACCTGTACGGTGGGGCATTGCAGCCCGTTTAATGCGGCAGCCATTATGTTGGTGCTTGTGGCACATTTCAGGATGTCAAAGTAGAACACACTAGGCATATCCCTGAGAGAGAGAGAGACACAGAGACAGAGAGAGAGACAAAAGGCCAAAATAACCGTTTCGATTAACACAACTTTTCAAACTATTTGCTTTGAGCACATTTGGGCCCAGTGTTTATGAGGTAGAGACACAAGGGCGTGGCTTACTTATTGGCGCCGATGCCACAGAACATTCCGGTGGAGTTCCGGGCGTATAAAACATGCCGAGGGTCCCCATAGAGCCAGGCTGAGGAGATATGAAAGTCAGACCGACAGGTCCATACCCTCCATACACAAACACATTTTTGATAACTCATTGCTGCGTGATATCATTACACAACCCTTTGTCCTCAGAGTTTTGCACTGAAAAGCCGCTGAGTAAACCTTTTTGGGGCTTTAATAGTTATCATTCAAATGTAAACACAAATCGAGTGGTGTATCAACTTTCATCGCAGCTTCCAAGCTGTTCACACTGGCCTTATACTCCTATGACCTTCTGCCATATTTGGTCGCTCTGTTGACTCTAGCTGAGCAGTGTTTGCTAGAATGTGCCTGGTGACAGGTCACATGGGAGGAAGTGCAGGAGAGCCACTGGGAGAAGGAGACAGGCTCCCTGACTTCATGTTCAGAGGGGGAAAGACAAGAGTCCTCTCATGAGCGAAGGAGAACAGCGGGATGGAGGGGGACAGTAAGAGAATGAGTGATATCAGGGGGAAGAGAGAGGGTGTAGACAGGGGGGGAGTGGGTTAGGAGGATGGGGAGGTGAGGGTAGTGGGGTGTGCCGTTTGCCACTGTTTGCCACCTCACTGCTGTTTGAGGTGGGAGGGACTATGTGTTTCATGGCTTAGATTTGAATATGACATTCTGATGAGAGGAGCTGCTTGGAGTCATAAAGAAATACTGACAGTCAGGGAGAGATAATGCCAGGAATCTGATGTTGTTACAGAAAGCAAACCGACACTAAAGAGAGTGAGAAAAAGGAAGAGTAAGACAAATACAGGCAGAGGGCATAGACAGAGAGAAAAAGAGTAAGACTGAAATAAAGACAGAAAGATAGAGGGTGTACAGAGAAAAGAGCAAGGCAAAGTGTATGTGGAGGTGGCCCGTCTTACCCAGAATTCCAACGACCATGTAGCCCAGAATGACAGCCATGAAGAGAACACAGCAGATGATATCCGTGCAGCCTCTGAGGAAGAGCAGAGAAAACAGACATTCCCTCAGGGCCCCTTCTCAAAGCATGGCCCTGGACTCACAAATATCCCCACACACTGTTTTTGCACAAAGACTGTCAGAGACAAAACAGACCCAGTAAAGCCATTACACACACAGCAACACACACACACACTAGGGGACGCCTCAGTGGCTCACCAGGTAAGAATGTGTGCCCTGTAAACCAGGGGTCCCCAAACTACGGCCCACGGGCCAAATACGGCCCGCCAACGCATTTGAACCGGCCCTCTGAACAATGCCAGAGACTTTTTTTATAAACTGATTAATATGCATAAGTAAGTAAATGTTTTGATTTCAAATGCAATGAATATGAAAAAAGGTCATTACGATATTAATAATGCTCTTTTAATAGGCTATATATCCCTTGATATGTACGGATGTACGGTGCATAACAAAATAATAAACTCATCTAGCATAATAAATACATTCAAAAATATAGCTGCAAGCAGC
Source organism: Osmerus eperlanus (assembly GCF_963692335.1). NCBI lineage: Eukaryota > Metazoa > Chordata > Actinopteri > Osmeriformes > Osmeridae > Osmerus > Osmerus eperlanus. Next base: position 6,426,537 of record NC_085037.1, read on the forward strand.
AATGAGGTGGCCAAGCAATCGAATGACCCATAAAACATGTTGTACATCCTCAGAAGAGGGTTACGAGTACACGCAACAAGTTTGGTGCGAATCCATCAAAGATTTGCTGAGATACGACCCAACTTCCTGTTTGCTGGCTTAACGGCACATTTTGATTGGCCGTACCGGGCAAACGGTTTTGAAAATCCAAAAAACATATGATGGCTTTTGTGAGGCCTGGTCTGAAGATGATCTCTGCCAAATTTGGTGAAGATTGGAAAACATTTGTAGGAGGAGTACAGAAAAAACGTTTTTTCAGTAATTCAAAATGGCGGCCGCATCAATTCGGCTGTTATCACAAGTTATCATGTGTCACACACGGGATGTCCCAAGATATCATAAGACAAAGGAATCACTTAATAAAGGCAAACGAATCAACAGTTATTGGCCAAAACACATTTTTGCATCCTGCGGCCACGCCCAGTGATCACATGACACCAAATTGTTTGGACATCCTCAGATGAGGGTTCCGAGTCATCATACCAAGTTTGGTGTTGATTTCTCAAGGATTGGCTGAGATATGACCCAACTTCCTGTTTGGTGCCTTTGCTGCCGATTTTGATTGGCTGTACCGGACAAACGGTTTTGGAAATCAAAAATCTTTGGATAACTTCTGTGAGGGTTGCTCTGACGATGATGTGTGCCAATTCTGGGGAAGATTAAAGAAAAATTGTAGGAGGAGTAGGCTTTCAAAGGTTTTCGATAAAACCGGAAATGGCGGAAAATTTATATAACCGGAAATTGACGACATAGGGTGTGTTGAACTCGTCTTGACCCAGGGAATCCAATGGTACCTCATTTTTGAGAATCGGTCATACGGTTCAAAAGTTACGTGTGTAAACACAAGTCCAACTTTGACCAGTTGGTGGCGCTAGAGTGCTTTAATGGGAGACATGAAACTTGGTGAATATAAAGAGGGGACTGTGCTTAATGAGTGTGCCAAAATTCACAACTTTTTACCATACGGTTCTAGGGGCTGCCATAGACTCCAATGGCAGAAGAAGTGTAATAATAAATATAGCTGCAAGCAGCAATGGAGGGGCCAAGCAGTCCAGAGCAGTACATGGCCTCCATAGCACTTGTGCAACAATTAAGTCACAACAACCTGTTGCACTCATGCAACACACCAAGTTTGGTTGAAATATATGTCTGCGTTCAAGAGTACTGAGAGTTCAAAGTTATTTTTCTGGTATAACACCGCAGGCCTCCTCTGCTCCTCATGGGAACGATGGAACCCAAGTTTGGTGACAATCGCGCAAATGGTTGCTGAGATATGCTCTTGCGCCTCGTTTGGCGGCTTCGCCACCGCTTTTGATCGTCTCTACCGAACAAACGTTTTTGAAAATTGAAAATTCATCTGATTGCTTTTGTGAAACTGGGTCTAAAGATCATCTTTGCCAAATTTGGTAGACATTGGACAAAAATTGGGGCGTGCAAAAGGTTTTTACACTTTTCCATGAAATCCAAAATGGCGGCCACGTCCGTTCGAATTTTATGAAAAGTTATTAATAGTCAGGCTTGATATCTCACAAGACATCAAGAGACAAAGAAATTACTTTATTAAGGTAAACACTTCAACCGTTATTAGCCAAAACACGTTTATGCTTCTGGCCACGCCCCCTTTTAGTCACATGACACAATTTTTGGAGGACATCCTCAGAATAAGGTTCCGAGGCGGCGTACCAAATTTAGTTTCACTGCCTCAAACAACTGCTGAGATATGACTTCACTTCCTGTTTGGCGGCTTTTCTGCTGATTTTGATTGGCTGTCACGGACAAACGGTTGTGGGTATCAAAATGCTCTACCATAACTTTTGTGCGGCTTGGTCTGAAGAGCATATCTGGTAATTTTGAAGAAGATTTGACAAAGATTGTAGGAGGAGTAGGCTTTCAAAGGTTTTTGATAAAACCGGAAATAGCGGAAAATCTATAAACCGGAAATTGACGCCATGGTGTGCATTGAATTCGGCTTGATCCAGGGAATCCAATGGTACCTCATTTTTGAAAATGGGTCATACGGTTTAAAAGTTGCGTGTGTAAACACAACTCCAACTTTGACCCATTGGTGGCGCTAGAGTGCCCGAGTATGGGACATGAAACTTTGTGAATTGGACCAGGGGACTGTCCCCAATGAGTGTGCCAAATTTCACAACTTTCGACCAAGCGCTTCTAGGGCCTGCCATAGACACCCAGTCTTAAGAAGTATAATAATAATAATAATAATAATAATAATAATAATACTAACAATAACAATAGGTGCCTCGCAGCTTCGCTGCTTGGCCCCTAATAAGAAAAGGTAGAAACACTTAAGTGGCTTCGCCGCTTCGCGGCTTGGCCACCAATAAGAAAAGGTAGAAACACTTAAGTGGCTTCGCCGCTTTGCGGCTTGGCCACCAATAAGAAAAGGTAGAAACACTTAAGTGGCTTCGCCGCTTCGCGGCTTGGCCACCAATCATAATAACATCTAATTTTCTGTTACAGATCGACCCGGCCCCACATTAAAGAAAGGATATATACAGAAATTATCTGGCCCTCACAGAAAAAAGTTTGGGGACCCCTGCTGTAGACTAAGGCCTTACCGCAAGGGCACAAGTTCAATTCCAACATGGGCCCTTTCCTGTATGTCCTCCCCTCCATCTCCCCTGTATTTCCCATCCCTATCTCTCAATAAAAGCTGAATGGCTGTAAAAACCATATAAATAAAAGGAACACACTGACCTTTTCCGTATGGGCCCATTGAAGGTGGGGTCAAACTGGGCAGGCTCTCCTAAAGGGGAAAGGCAAGGAAGTAATGACATCTACTGAAGGTTTGTCTACAGAGTAAATTAAATTTTCAAGCTGCAGTTTCAACAATAACATTAAGCATTTGATCTGGAGGAGATGCTGTCAACATTCTGAAAGTGTTGTGCCAAACATTAAGTATCTTCCCACAAGCCCTATCCCTGAGAACTTGTCACTGATGAGTGAGGCTTTGACGATGAAAGATGAAATATATACACCGATAGCCCTAGAACCTACAGTTTACACAACTAAGAAGGATCGTGTATTTCAGTTCAGTTTGCTTTGGCCAAGGAACGGGAAATGTGCGTCTAGCATTAGCCAATTACATTTAGACTTTTTTTACTTTGTAGAGCTAAAACAAGCTGACAATTAAAAGTATTCCAGGCCAGGGTGTGCACGTCTGTGAGTGGAAAATATGGTTTGCTTGTGAATTTGAAGGACCAATAAATAAATAAATAGGTGGCGACTTTTAGACCTGCACTAGCAACCATCACAAGTCAGAACATGAGGAAGCAGTAATTCCAGTTTAAATGTTTAATGAAGATCCACACGGACAAAACCACTTTATCCGATATTAATTGTAGATATTTAGTTGCACACAATAATACAGAGACAGAGAGAAAGAATTGTGCAGGTGTGCACCTTGTAAGTTAAAAGTACAGGAAAGAGAACACGAGTGAGAGGAAAAATAGCTGAATGGATCATTAATGAGCACTTTTGTTGAGCTCCAAATGCCAACATGAATCACTTGTCATTACAAAACATGATCTGATTGTGGCTCATAGTAAAGTGAATAACTGGAAGCCACCTAATCAAGGTTGATAAAGAAACGCCATGATTCACATTGCGCCATATATATACCGCCATTGTTACACCTTTGAGAAATGCTTAACAGAGTGTACTTTTCTTTGGAAGTAACAACTTCCTGGAGGGAGAGGAGAGGGAGGGTGTTTGAGTAGAGATACGCAAAACCAAATATACCGTATGCGTTATACTAAGTAACGCATACAAACATTGTATTAGCACTGTATTTGCTTTGCCAGTGATGTTGATATTGGAGGAAATATAACCTCTGTAGAGTCTGGGGATTGACCAAAAGCACATCCCTAGCAAGATGTAAAAGAGCATTGACAACTCTGATGTCAACATAAGCTACCCAAGGTTTGAAATTCAGAGAAGGAGTATCTAAGGTATGGTCCCCAAACAGACGAACCAGTTTCTCTGCTAACTGTAGTATGAGTATCAGATTACAATGGGACACAGACTGACTCACTCTCAGTTTAGAGAAAACTGTGAATAGAAATGTGAAACTCCTTTACGTGACCTCCTTCTGAATCAGGCATTTATATTGTTCCCACGACTGCTCAGTGCATATAATGGCACCATAAAAAACAGACTGTTGAACCCTACAAAACTTTGAACACAGAAATAAAGACAGAACATGGAACAGGACAGGTTTAGTGAGAAGGGCTGAGCAGGAGGAAGTCATTGTGGATTATGGGTCCAGCATGGGAGGAGTCGTGTGATGCAAGTTACAGGAGGTTTTTCACATTAAATTTAGGCAATTTCTCTGACGCATATCTCTTATCTTTGCAGGTATCTGTATGTATGGATGTGTGTGTGTGTGTTACCCATGCATGTCTGTGAGCCAAGGAAATAGTCAAGGTAAACTACGGGTCATAAGGAAGGTCAAATTGATTTAAACTTATGAGTCTCTGGCTAAAGATTATACACACCACACCCTCATCCACAAGGACAGAGAGGAAGATGGTACACTTGTTAAAAATAAATCAAAAGGCCAGTGTACTCTGGTCTACCAGCATGGGCTGTAGCTGAGGTGTTCCTTCATTAACACCCCGTAACATTAAGGGGTTATTCATCCCCCAATTCCTAGCATCTTCTCCACCTTAATTCACATCTGTGGAAAATGTATACAAATGTATACATGGAACCCACTTCTTCCTTAAGTAAACTTTTACCCTTAACAGGTAAAAGTTTAGTCGACTGTGTCCTGCTTGTGGACTGGTGACTTATTCACAAGCTCACACAGACTCCAGAGCTTTGGGTCACCACGGATACTTGTTGCTAACAGCATCACACAGGCTAAGGAACACACTATAGTCATTATAGTCACACAAACATAGCGACCCTGGGGGAAGAGGACAATGTAATACACCTCATTGTCTCTTCAGTGTCAAGGCTAATTCCATTCATCTTTAGCCTTGGTTTGTATTTGTTTGTTAGTTAGGCATGCAAGTCACTTGCTAGTCAATAATTTGCTTAGGATGGCAGCCAGTAAGTCTTGGTTGAATGAACAACACCTGTGGCCTTAAGTATAAAAGTCTTAATGCAGAGACTGGTGATGTGGACAAACCCAGATGACCAGGAAAAAGCCCTTGTAATGCTTGACCTTAAGGGAGTGACCTTATTTGGACAGGAATGCAGTGTCCAGTGAATACACAACATCAACTCTTGATAACAGTAATGCATTACAGGCTATTACACTAACAATTTCCTGTTTCTGACTAAGCAGGGATGGAGACCACGAACACCCATTCATGGAACCCACTTCTTCCTTAATAAACGTGTTGAACCATGAGTAGGCCTACCTGTGGCATACAAACAGGTAGTACATAATTTACATGAGATTTATTGTTGAGTACAGCCCATTCAGAGCCGTTTAAAGCATTCAACTTGACTATTTGCAAAGCAAAACCATTTTTTTTTTACACAAGGCAGCGCCCGTGTGGTTGTATGTTTAGACTTCGAATAGGCTACATCCTAGTTATGAGACACTGCGGCTCGTCAGTGGATATAAGGCTATGTCGCCTACTGGTAAGCCTGGGAAGGCACACAATCAATGCAAACCCCAAAACCCTCTAAGTGACATGAGTCCTCTTAGACACCACCGTGCCAACATCATATTCAGGATGCGACCTTTATAAATCCACACTGAGAATAGCCCAGCAAAATCTCGCTAGTGCTGTATTACATAAAATGTAATTGACCATATCTACTAAATGTCCTAATTTCATTCAAATTTGGCTCTAACCAACTGAACTCACGCCAATGTTGCCATTGTGTCTACCTACTGGACTAGCACCACTGTGTTTCATACTGTGTAAACTGGTGTGTCCTATTGTGCATGTGCTGGTTGTCTGTTGTTGTTTGTAGACTTATTGATTATCGAACTTTGAGTAGCATAGCAAACTTGCTGAAATCATGATTAGCAATTCTAAAATTGATCCAACATCATAAATACATTTTAATATGATTATTTAACCGTTGAGAGACTAATTGCAAGTAAGAATTTAATTGTTCTGTGTATACATGTAGGCATACAATAAAAAAAAGAGTGAGTCACGAGGTAACGTGTCGGAGGGCGTAATAATTCAAGTGTCCCATGTCCGCATCTTAATTGATCAAGGTTAACCGCTAATATAGCACAAAACAACGGCTTGTGATGTCAAACAATGATATGATATACTCACCATACTCCGAGCTATCCTCTTGTTTTTTGCCCATGTTTTCGCCTGTTCTCTTCCTCCCTTAACCAAGAAAAGAAATAGGCCTACCTGAAAAACGAAATCTCCTAACTACTAATCGATAATAGAATGTAAAAGTAGGCTACTTGCTAACCCTGTTTGGGGACGCAACTAAAGTTGTTCTGTAGAAAATCTCTCCTCCTCCCTCCTGTAACTAGGTAGTGACATCACAAATGCACCTGTTGAGGATGTGCACCTGTAGCGCTGGCTGGAGCTTCCCCGCCCAGTATTATATAATCCCGTATTGCCATGTATCCCATTATTGCCCTCTACCGTGGGATACAGAAACTGACAGAAATATATGAACCACCTTACTGCCATCCTCTATCAGTAAAAAAAAATATCGTGCCTTTCTATTCTAGTGAAGGTTTGCCAAGGCAACAAAACCAAGTCTGTGTTTTATAGAAAATGTATAGAACAAAGATCATCCCATTCCACAGCCAATTTATACTCAAATTTATTACATATTGAACAAAACAAATGCATGTATATATAAAAAAAAACATGAAGCAGACATACTGAATATTGCCTTAATGCAACCCCTAGTTTCATAATGTAATGAGTTTCACAGCAGTGGACTGATGTGTTCCTGTATTGTTCCATAAAATATCCTGCGCTATTTGGCACAGCAAAAACCTTAGCACAACTGGTATTTCATAGTATAGCTGTGCAACTTAATGATTTTTCTTGCAAAAGAGCAGAGCACCATTACAGTAAAGATATACTGTATTTATTGTCCTAGTCTTTCACGTCCCGTACAAAGGTATGAAGGCCTCACTTGTGCGATTCATCTAAACAGTAACTGCACACACTGACAGATAATTTAAAGTAACATGACAAAATAGCTAACAGAACATGCTACAGGCCACAAGCGATGCCTAGGAGTTTCCTAGCATTGTAAGCCCAAGGTCAGATCCTGATTCTGGGCAAGCCTCCAGCCGTGCAAGCCTGCTTTGCTCCAAGGCGATGGCCTCTGCAGAGTGTTTGCATTTTTCTGATCCACACTGGCAGGTGAAGTATTTGCTCTTAATATCCCAAAATCGGTCTCCATAGTCGAACCTATAAAACACAAGGGTAAAAATATTAACATGCAAAGAAAGTTCTAGTCCTGGCTTCAAACTTTTTAAAACGCAGTACTGAAGACTGTCCTTAATAATATGAATTTGGACAGGATAAATATAAGGAGGATGCAAAGACGCTATAAAAAATAAATACAACAAAAGTTCTTATCCCTGATTGAGCCTTGGAGCCTGGACTTTTGGGGTCATGGGCATCGGTTCTGTTTGTTGGAAACTTGAGGAACATATACTCCACCTATGTTGGGTGTACTGGGCCAGCCTTACCCTAACTCCTGCCCTGTGAGGATGTCCCGCGAGCTGAAGAAGGCGATGCGGGGGAAGCGCAGGTCCTGGTGCAGCATGAACACTCGCACCGGGATGATGTTGGGGTCGCACAGGTGGTTGATAAAACGGCTGATGTTGCCATAGTAACGAGCATCAATGCAGTACACCTCCCCGTCCTGTGGAGGGAGGCAGAGGGTTGGTGAGAGAGAAAAAAATATGCCGCTAAATGTCTTATTTCAACGTCTCTGTGTGAAAACATGAGGTGTGTTAGGTCTTGTTTGTGTTGGAAAACACACCGATTAGGACATAAAGCCTTACCTTGTTGTCCAGGTCGAAGAGATACGAGTCGTCTTCCCTTACATCAGCCTCTGCATCAGAGATCAGCTCCCCAACATATCTATGGAGAGACGGATGAGAGACCATAAATAAAACAGCTATTCCCAAGGATCAACAAAAAGTACATATGCATGTATGCTGGGATAACAAACACACATGCGTGCACGCACACACACTTACTCGCAGATGAAGCTTCCCTGGGGGATGTCTTGTAAAGCCCGTACCCCCCAGCCCATCTTCTCTGTCCGGTATAACTGCAGACGCACTCTGAGATAGAGATATATATATGAATATATATATGAGAGAGAGAGAGAGAGAGAGAGAGAGAGAGAGAGAGAGAGAGAGAGAGAGAGAGAGAGAGAGAGAGAGAGAGAGAGAGAGAGAGAGAGAGAAAGGATGTAGGTAGGAGGTAAGATTGAGCATGTGTCATAATGAGTGTGTGAGTTTATCATACAGAGAGTGCTAAGTGGATAGGTGAGAGAGTAAAAGGAAAGAAGAGACAGAGCCTGCATGCGTGCATGTGTCATACAGGGCATTAACAGCCCAGCTCTTACTTAATGCCAGCCTGCACCACCCTGTTCTTGCAGGTGCGGTAGCAGGAGCAGGCCAGGTTACACTCAAATATGAGAGGAGGCTCGATCTTGTTAAACTCCTGCAACAACCGCTGGTCCTAGAGAATAGAGTCATAACAAAGCCCACATTAGATAAGACAGACAAATAGATGCATACATAAGGACGTTCCCATACGTCACACAGCAGAAAATGACACAGCAGTTAAGCAAAACAAACCATACAACAAATGATACACAACGTATGCACAGAAGGACGAGCATAACACGTGAACCAATCACTGACGAGCTTGGTTAACTGTCCGTAGGATCAGGGGCGACACTCACCTTGTCATACCAGCAGCGGATGCTGAGCTGTCCACACAGGCAGTTACTGGAGGAGCAGTCATCTGTGCAGCTGCAGTGCTGGGAGGACAGGACCAAGGGAAGCACGTGTCATGCATTCATTCTGCCATTTTCCCTTTGGGGATGGGTCAAGTACCTATCTATCGATGTCCTTGATAAAAGGATTCAAAGAGAGAAGCGTGCGTTCCACCTGCAAGTGTGTAATGTTGCGGTCGATGTTCATGGCTGAGGTCTCACAGTTCTCCGAGACGTATTTGTAATCGGAGGGGCAGCCCTCGTCATCCACGGCGTTCACACAGGGGATGGGCACGTTCTCATAGCCCTGGGCCACGTCACTATGGGGACAGGAGAAAGGGAGGGACCGTTAAAACTGCCATTATTGGAAGAGAGGGAAAAAAAGGTTATCTTTTGGTTCCCCGGCTGTCTGTTTTGGATTGGCTCGGCAGCACCGGCTTAGAGGAAAAAACAACCGACCTGCAGATGATCTTCTCCGTTCGAAGCATGCGATTGGCTATCCCCCTCCGCAGCTTCCTGTTAATCTGGAGCGACACCCAAACTGGCGAATCAGGACGCGCCAAGGTGAGAGGCGTGTCCCCTTCCCTGTTCATAATGTCGATGTCGGCCCCCCTGGACAGAAAGAGCCTGAGAGGCAGGAGACAGGAAGTCAGACAGCAGCTTACAGACCAGACCTGAGAGAAAAAATAAATACGCAGGCACATAGCTCTGAACCCTACATTCACAACACATGCTGGATGAATCAGTTGGACCCGTTGTGTGCCACCCGAGTCCACCCTCAGTGAGAACGAACCGACAGTCTGATCAACTGACGGCACCGAGGGGAATGCTCGCGTCACTTGGCACTACCAACTGAGCCCGGCTAAACCGCAGCGCTCCTTCTCCATTAGACGTGTGGGACCATATGGACGTGATTGACGTGCGCGAGGACCACTCACGTGACACACTCGAGGAAGCCCTCCCTGGCGGCGATGTGGAGGGGCGTGTCCCCGTGCATGTTGACGGAGGTGAGCGGACACCCGGCGTTCAGCACCAGCTCAGCGATCTCCACGCTGCCCGCGAACGACGCCCAGTGGAGACACACGTTCGTCTCCTGCCCAGGGATGGATGGAAGGAGGGGGAGAGAGAGAGGCACACACACAGACAATGAAATCGTACATTTTCAAATTAGTAAGCACCTTCTCTGCCGTCCTCACCCATGATTAAAACAGAACAGCCTTGTGAATGAGAGCAGAGTTTGTCTTCTGCCCATTCATCACACAGTTGCCTTTCAGTCAGGCCAGACAGAGACTGACCTTGTCCTTGATGGTGACGTCAGCTCCTCTGTTGAGCAGGGCTCGGATGACCTCCACGTGTTTGTGCTCTGCAGCCCAGATGATGGGGGTCCAGCCTCCACTGTCCTGGAGGGGGGAAGAGGGGGGGGGGGGGGCATAGAGGGCAACACTGAGCTTATTAAGTCTATGACACGTTGTTGCTATAGCAATCAATATTAAGACCCAACAGAGAGGAAGAAGGGAAGTTGTTGCAGGTAGTCAGGAAAGAATCATATCTACGTCTGATTTACTGACAGAGGAATACGTATAGCACTTTTTATAGTCTGATTTAAGAGGATAACAGAATCAAATACTTATATATTCTATTATAAAATATACATTTATAACATCACATTGCACGGAGACACATGAAGCACAGTGCAGGCGAGACTGAGAAACACATTGAGACAGAGTGATAAAACAAACACACACATACACACTGACTTGTTTGACGCTGCCACCCTGTCTAGAGCCCAAGACCGTTCCCCACTCGCTCTCCCCCACCTGTGCGTTTATATCCACCTGTCCCGTCTCCAGCAGCAGGGTTACGATGTCCAGACTGCCCCGCTTGGCCGCATGGTGCAGCCCAGTGTAGCCATCCTCCTCCTGGACAACAGGGGGAGGGAGAGAGGAGAGGAAGGAGAAGAGATGGGGAGAGATGAGAGGGGGGGGGGATATAATGCCAGAATGGAAGACAGGATACAAAGAAGAAAAGAAGTAAAGCAGAATGGGAGAGAGTAGGGTGAGGGTGTTATTTCAGGTAGCAAAATCTCCTGATGTGATCCCCTGTGTAGCATTACAGCAGTGCTAGCGGGAGTTCGCTTTTGAACTTAAGTAGCGGTCCCCCAGGTGTGTGTGTGTGTGTGTGTGCGCGTGTGTCAGAGGACTCACCGTGTGATAGACAGAGGCTCCACTCTGCACCAGGTACCTGGCCACCTCCACGTGGTCGTTGACTATGGCCTCCAAGAGTGGCGTCCTCATGGCTTTGTCCTGGGCGTCTACTTTAGCGCCCGCCTGCAAGCACAGACAACAAACACAGACGTTACTGTGGTTTGGCACCTCACACACCATCGGGCAACACAGGAAGTGGCAGAAATACTCCCATACAGGTTCCCATTTTTGTTTTGTTTTTCATTTTGTGTCTGTCAAAATGTGTCATTTTGATGATAGGATGATAATACAGGGTGTAGATGAGGAGGCCCCAGACCTGCACGAGCATGTAGCAGACCTCCAGCAAGCCTCTCTGGGCTGCGGCGTGGAGAGCACAGCGCCTGTTCTGCGAGTCAGCCTGGTAGGCTGGGTCTATCCCATCCACTGGCACACACACACATAATGGATGAGTTAGTATCACACTGAAACCTAGGCTGGTGTTCATGATCAGGAAGGGATCTGGAAGGCACTCACTGAGCATGAGCAGAACTCTCTGCACCTCCCCCTGCTTGGCGGCTGGGTAGAGCTGGCGGGGGTGGAACCTCAGTTTCTTCCTCCTGGCCAATCACAGAGAAGAGCAGCAGCACATTAATTTAGAACTCCATCCGAAATATCGACAGCAGTGAGGCATTAATATAGGGGGGGGGGACATCATCCCAAAGTTCCTAGAAGTCAAGTCTTTGAGTGACCAAATAATTCCAACAAATCCAAATAATCTCCTACCGTTCTGTGTCCTGGGTGAGAAACGCCTTCTGTAGCGCCGCCCTGCTGGGCCCTGGCGGAAGAGCGCTGGGGCAGACAGGCTTGCCGTTGGGCAGGCAGAGGGAGGGTCCCACACTGTCTACTCCCCCCACCACTGGGAGGGGCGCCCCCTCTGGAGAGGCTGATCCTGGAGGCGGCTGGGGGTTCGGCTGCAGCTCAGAGTCCTGCTTCACCACCCCACGCCCACGCATCCGGGCACTGAGGTGGGAGAGTCGGGGGAAGGGGTTGGGAGGTAGGGGCGGAGGAGAGAGAGAGTTAGGATGGCGAGACAGGGTATAGTACGGGAAACCCAAACTAAACCTGCCCCGTCAGGAACCACACCTGAAATCGAAACCCCTCATCCCCTCTTTCATCCCTCCGTCGACCACTCACTCACCTGACGGGGCCCTCGGGCCTCTTCCCGTTCTTCACGGCCCCCGTGGACGCAGCCAGGGAGAGGGCGGAGGGGACGGCGGGCGGGATGGACGGCGTTGTGGTCGAGGAGGCCGAGGTGGTCACCACCGATGCGGCGGCGGCTGTTGCCGAGGCGGAGGGAGGGATGGTGACCTCCTGGGCCTCGGAGGCGTCCTCGCCACAGTGGGGGCAGAAGAGCATGCCCGTGCCCATGCCCCTGGCACGCCCACCCCCCAGCACAGACACACACCCCCTGTGGAAGCGATGGGCAATGCGCTGGTCTGGACAGCACTCCAGGAAGGTGCCCTAAAAGGGGATGGTACAGGGGATGTCATGGTTAGGATTTCAACATATTGTTGTGAATCACTTGTGAATCCCTTTGGATAAAAGCACCTGCTCAACATGCACACATGTTCACATGTAAATGTAAACATGACAACCCCAGAACGCCTCATGGATAAATGATGGAGACTGATTCTTGAATTTAGAGAAGTTTATACCTGTTTAGTGACAGAGTGGACAGAGTGTTTTTGCATAGTAAAGAGCAGAAAGCTGTGACAGGTCTTACCGCTATGCAGAAGTATCCACAGCCAGGGCAGCAGTGGTGTTTGACCATGTGCGACCGGTGACTCTCACACAAAACCAGGAGGGACACTCGACTGGACGGACGCATGGTCTCCCTCTTCATGATGACATTGGTACAGCCCACCAACTGAGAGACACAGAGGGAGACCAAATGTAACCACTTTAAAGGGGGACGCGTAGATCGAGTGAGTTTTCCCTGTTACCCGGTGTTTTTCTACACATAACACCACACAAACACACCTTCATAAGACCCACACTGTGTTTTCGGACACAAAGGACGGAGCTTCACACACAGACCCTCGCGCGTACCTCTCCATTGATGCTCTCCGTGGCCATGCACTGTCTGTTGGCCTGTTGGTTGGCCCCGTCCACACGAGGCGCTTCCATCCTGCAGCTACACAACGGGAGCTCCTCCAGCCGCTCTGTCTCCCCACCATCACTGCCCTCTACACACACACACACACACACACACACTTCAGCATCACTGCCCTCTACACACACACACACACTTCAGAATCACTGCCCTCGACACACTTTTTACACACATACAGTACAGTCTCCGCAACCACTTATCTGAGAGTATTCCCTTCATCCTATATCACAACTGAAGGCCTTTTCTCAAACAGCGATACACACACAGGCTGACAGACTTGGAAAGCTAACGGCACAGGCAGGTTCATGTAGAATGTACCCACCGTGGTGTGGTGAGAGGGGGAGACTGTCGGCAGCAGAGATGTCCAGAGCCCCTAGGGGAACCTCTGTGTAGTCACTGTTCCCTCCCGGAGTGGCAGCTGCAGAACCTGCAGTCACACAAGGAGAACCATCACACTGAGTAGAGTAACGTGGGGATATTTATGACACACACATTTGCAAACATGTTTTCTTTGGAGTTTCCTTGGCAAACACAAACACACACACAGGCTGCTTAAAAGTCCCATCTGTCACTCACCTCCCACTGTCTCCACCCCTTCAGTTCTCTCTCTCCCTTTGCCCCGCCCTGGGTGTGTCCATGGCGACTCACTCCGCCCCTTGCTGCCCTGGCCCCTCCTCTTAGGATCACAATCTGCAGGCTGTTGCAGAGAGGTGGCTCGTGTGTCACACTTACGATATTGGAAGCAAAAACATTTATATATGTAGAAATGTCTCTCATTATGCTTTCCCAAACTGATAATTTTTGAAAAATTTCCATGAACTGCTAGTTCTACTACTCACAAGGTCTGATTCCTCCAAACCACCTTCATGGAGCCTTTTAACCACCGCCCCATTTTCGGACTGCCGAACATAGAAGAAGAAACATGAAACACAGGCTACACACTGTGTTCTGAGTCATTAAAAAACACTTCGTAATAGGTGTATAGGATTTGAAGAAGTTGGCGATGAGTGTGGATGAAGTGCCAGACCTTGTTTCCTGTGTCATCTCTGGTATGACGTTTGTAGGAGAGAAGCTCTTCTTCATCTGCACCTTCCAACCAGTTGCGTCGTTGACCAGATGTAGCCGTGGCAACCAGCTCCATCCCTTTTCCATGGGCCACATGGTTTGTCTGAGGTGTAAAAAAAAAAATATGCACTGCAGGTAATACCATTTAAATACATTAAATACTAGTCCTCTACTAATTTGCATGCTTAGATTTACCTTCTTCTCTTTCTCCAGAACATTCTCTGCTTTCTCAGGTGTGGTCTCCGAGGCCAGGCCCAGCCTTCTCCTTTTGGCTGCGGAGAGCGAGAGACAAAAAAATATATACTTACACACACCAGACTCAAGAGTGGTGTCGTCTACCCACACAGTAGACCTTCAACACCCCCCCAAATGTTTAAAATATATGGGTCTGACCAGTATCATTGTCTGTGGTGAAGCTGATGGTGGGCTCTGAAGGTTGGACTGGCACAATTGGCGACTCAATGCACCTCATCTGAAAATCAAACAGTCAGGTCATCAGGGTGTAGACAGTTGTTGTCTATAAAATGTGTCAGCGTTCTAGGTTTTAAACATTTTTGAAACTTACTTGTGACATGGGTGGTCTGTTCATGGTCTTGCGAGCACGGTGGACCTTGGTTGGCGGAGCAGAGACGAGAGGTGGAGAGGATGAAGGAGGTAGTAGGAGAGCTTTACTACTGCCCGGACCAGAAACACTCATTTTGGCTCTAACAAGAGGGGAGGATGAGGCTGAGGACAAAGGAGAGGAGGAGAGAAGAGAGGAGGCTGAGGACGACGAGGAGAGAGCGAGCAGAGAGGGACAGGTGGATGTCTTGGCTGCTTGACCTGTAAGAGGGGAGATGAGCAAAGACACGTCAAGGAGAGGGATGATGGATGTAAGTGATAGAGAGAGAGAGAGAAGAGGGACACACAGACCCTATGCAGTTACTCTGCTGTTATCGGTACTCTACCTGTGGCTTCCCTGACAGACGTGCAGGAAGAAGGGGAGGCTAGTCTTTCGCTCTCCTCCACAGCTTTGGTTCCAACCTTGTCCAGCTGCTGCAAAGGCAACAAAGATGCCAACTCGCCCATGGTCCCCGTCTTATCGGTAGATACAGCTGCAGTGTCACCTGCATCACCTTGGAGACAGACACACAGTATGCTTTACTTGTGAATTTAAACGGTCGCCAATAAACTTAACTTCCAACGGCCGTAACGAAATTACAAAGCTTGCAAAGCACTTATCGCAGCCCACAAACCTTTATCCGTTGTGGTTGGACGTTTTACCTCACATTTATTTACAACCTCATCGCTCTCTGCCGACTCCTAGTATAAAGGGAATGAACCACAAGTTAGTGTTTTGATATTGCCCGCACGGTGCAATTGTAATGCACCAACTCTTGTCAACTAAACGGCTAACTCGCAAAAAACATGAATGCATATAAATACATTAGCCGAAGTTAGGTGAGCTGAACCCCATTGCAAACCCAGAACTAGCCAGCTTCACAATTGTTCAAGCATCCGTTTTGAATGGCTTTAGCTGGTACAAAGAAGGGTTTCCACGCGAGCAAATGGCAAACTACTCTGACCGTAAGTGGTTATGCATTTCCTACATTCGAGGAAACACGTTTCTAGTTTATTAACAGTGAGCGTAGGTAGATCTCAACTAGAGTTCACGAATGATGATCTTTATACCTTTATCGATTCCTCGGATGCCGACATGTTTTCACTTTGCATTCAGACGTAGTTCACGTAGAGTTGCGTTCATTGCACGCAGGGAAGGAGGTTGCACGTTGTCGACGTGACACGCCCCGCCTGTAACTGCCGTGCCCTGTTAACCGTAGTTGCTGGTCCTGCATCAGTCTCATTCCGCTGAAGTCATAAAAGGAAACGGGGAAATCAAATTAAGAACTGAATCACAGTCAGCCCATAGTAAAATAAGGGAAGTGAAATGTCCTTTCAGACCAAACGTAAACACAGCCAGCTAACTTAGCTCCTAACACATCAACAAGTTATCGAACGAAATTTGTATGTACTGGTAAGTAGATTGAAATGAGCGAGACATCTAAAAAATGTATAAAAAACTGATGAAAGCTAGACGACAGTTATTAACAGTTTAACGCCAGTCAGAAGCATGACAAGAGAACCCCCTTGTGTGTTAGCTTGCTAGCTAGCTTGCTAACGTAGCTGGTTACTGATTCTGCCTAACAATACATGTCTTTTAAACCTAGGTTGTCTAGCCAACCAACTAGCTCTACAGTACATAGACAATGTAATGCTAAGGAACGACTGCTTAGTTTAATCTTAAAATTGGGATACAAGGAAGGCCTAGCATTAGACTGGCACTATATTTCAAAACAATAAAGCAAGTCCTTTTGGGAAATTACAAGGAAACATATAGCCTAGAAATGTTTTCAGTTGTTTCATATGTTAAGTGATTCTTCTACAAAGTAGGTTGCCATTATTTGATTTGAGTTGTTTCCCTAAAACTTTGCTGTCACCCCCTTTCTTTCATCCCTCCCTTTCTTTCTTTTCTTTCCCTCCCTATTTTTCTATCTGACCTCTTCCAGGATTTTACACACACACATATTCTGTCACAGACTGTGAAGATGGGGATGCTGTGTTTCCGGTTACCCGGTCACGGTGACACCACCCTGAAGCACATGAACTCGCTGAGGTCCAAGCAGCACTTCTGTGATATCACCATTGTAGCGAGCGGCAGCCAGACGTTTCGGGGACACAAGGTGGTGCTGGCTGCCTGCTCTCCATTCCTCAGAGATCAGTTCTTGCTCAACCCTTCCTCAAAACTACAGGTACAACACATGGTCTAAAACAAGACTCAATATGTTGCCTTCCTAATACAGTATAGGGAAACATCAACCACGCATATTCCAGTCATTCTGTAAAGGCTGATTTCATATCTGAGGCAGCTAGACAGGAGTACACAGTGTTTGGGTTGTTTGGGCTAATCCATCCGATTTCCTGGTAGGGGATGCCAACTTAATACTTTCACTTCTCCACCCAGATGTCCATAAGGTCATAACGGCCCGGGATGGTGCTATAGTTTTTGGCTCTGTTCTTATCAGTGTTACACAGACATAGTTTGAGGCATATTACAGCAGCAAAACATTATGATAGAATATTTGAACACATTTAGTAATGTGACCAACAGACATATTTAGCATACTACTTGACAGATTCCCCCTCCCCCCCCCCTCTCCCAGGTATCAGTGCTTCACAGTTCCAGTGTGCTATGGGACCTGCTCCTGTCCTGTTACACTGGGGTGCTGCAGTTCAGCCACAAGGAGATCGTGAACTACCTGACGGCCGCTAGCTACCTGCAGATGGAGCACGTTGTGGAGAGATGTCGAGGAGCCCTGAACAAATACATGCAGCCTAGGAACCCCAGTCCACCCCAGGTGAGCTGTAGTCTTCAACATGATCATCTTATGGAAGGGTTCACTGGCCTCGTAGGTTGTTTGAAGTCAACAGCTGACTGAATGCAGTTTACTATCCCGATTATGATTGCCTTCAGACGTGGAAATTAAATGAAAAGTATTTAGATTACTGATTAAACTGTAGCTTTTTGATATAGCTTATTAAATAAGGGTTCCTATGTGGTCAGGCCATTTCTCAAAATGTTTAAGTGCACCTCATGTTCAAATCTTAACTTGACAGCAGAACTGTGAAAGTACCTAAATATAGAAAAATTATCTTTACATCTTTATTTTTTTATCCTTGCCTCTTTTCAGAGCATAAAAACAGAGGAAGGCTATTCGCTTCCCTCTATGTCACCAGTAGACCATTCCTCTTCTGCACAGTCCCCGGGTGATACCACTGACACACACACCCAGACACCCAACGATACCTGCGGCTCACTGGATGATTCCCTGATAAAGGTGTGGGCGTGTTCACCTACACGACTGTGCAATGGGTCCATCTGTCTGGCTGGTGCCAGTGCAATGTTTAGCAGTAAACATGATGGTCAAATTTGCACAACTCATTCCCAGTGTCCTGTTCTTTCAGGTGAATATCTTAGACGATGAGGAGTCCAGAGAAG
Organism: Osmerus eperlanus; assembly: GCF_963692335.1. Lineage (NCBI taxonomy): Eukaryota > Metazoa > Chordata > Actinopteri > Osmeriformes > Osmeridae > Osmerus > Osmerus eperlanus. Next base: position 6,444,967 of record NC_085037.1, read on the forward strand.
ACTATGGAGTCGACCAGGTGTACATTCAGGAGACCGGGCAGGTGATTGTCACCAAAAGAGAGGGTGACGAAGCAGACCCCACGGAGGGGCATGTTTACCTGGGGACGGACAGCATCATGGTGGAGGGTGACAGGGCAGAGGGGGAAGGGGAAGACGCCGCCTCACAAGCAACAGATCTGTGTATTAGCGGATTCATGAGGGAGGGGCTCAACGCTCTGAGACGCCGTTTGTCTGAGCCTAAAGTGGGTCGGGGGAGGGGTCGGGGGAGGGGGTTTAAGAAGAGGAAATGGAGCTCCTACAACGAGAGGAGGTCTGTAGGGGTTTCCTTTCCAGAAGAGTGGCCCTTTCCTACCGCAGGGGACATCACGGGGCAGGGCTTCGGCCTGGACTTCAGCCAGGAGGCACTGAGGGCGGCCTACCTGGCTGGCGAGCTCCCACAGCTGGACTTCAGGGTCGGGGAGACTCAAGGAGAGGAGGCCACCCCTGGAGATGCTGGTGGTACAGCCCATTATAGCTTGGATGAGGAAGGTCGACTGGAGATGGGGGCCGTACCAACGGACGAAGGGGGTGACGAGTCCGTGGCAGTGGTAGGGTCCACTTCCAGTGGGGCGGGTCCTGTGGCATGTGAGCACTGTGGACTAACGTTCCCCTCGGCCCACTCGCTGGCCGTCCACTCCCGCTCCACCCACCTGCTGTACGTGTGCCCTTGCTGTGGGAAGCACTTCCACCACTCCACCAACCTGGACCGTCACATGAGCGTCCACCGGGGGGCCAAGTCCCACAGCTGCCCGCTGTGCTTCAAGACCTTCACCCAGAAGTCCACGCTGTGCGACCACATGAACCTTCACAGCGGCGAGCGGCCGCACCACTGTGCCTACTGTCACGCTCGCTTCGCCCACAAGCCCGCCCTGCGGCGCCACCTGAAGGAGCAGCACGGGAAGACAACGGGGCAGAACTCTCTCCACGAGCAGGCGGAGAAGCAGAGGGAGCAGGGAGAAGGGGGGGGGGGGGCGGCCTCTCAATGAGGCGGAGAGGTCTGGCATGACGACGTGAGACAGAGACAGGCAGACCAGCTAGCCCTTGTTGGTGTGTGGGGGGGGGATGAAATGTTACTTGGGATTTTAAGTGTGATTTTGGAACAGGATGAGTGTGTGTGTGTGTGTGTGTGTGTCATGAAGGGAATACTACTGTTTTATTTTTAGACCCTAGAAACCTCCTTTAGACTCCTAGTATTCACTGGCTTACCAATAACATATTCTGTATTTATTATTAAATGATTTTAAACAATGTGAGTTTCTTGTTATGAACTGAAAAACCCAAGTGCTTATTGTGCGCACATCCAATTGTGTCTAGCTGTATTACTTTGCTTGAATATTGTACAAATGCCCAGTGTTACTTAAAAAGAAAGACGGTTGAATGAGATTAAACCATCTGCTAAATGAATAAGATGGAAGTGTTAGTATAGACACCATCACATTATTGGCAGACTGCCAAGTGTAATTGACTCTTATGCAAAGCAAGGACCCATCAAACTACTCGACGGAAAAAGGTATTGATGTGATTTATTGACCGTCACAAAACAACTGAGTACAAAAGCAGACCTATTGTTGACCTCGTCCTCATCTAATAGCACACAGAAGAAAAAGCATACAATATGAGACTGACACACAGTGCAGTTCATAGCTAACACAATTGACAACAAAAACTAAAATGCAGAAGAGAAATAAAAACAAAATGCTCTGTTCTTCTCTGGTCCACAGTGTGGTAAGACTCCTCTGGTTCACAAGAAATCTTCACTGTAGACAACTTGATTCCTCTTGTCCCTGTACGAGCCTTTGGCACTGTTCTGAACAGCTGGGAGAAGGAGAAAACATAAGATATATTGACAATTAGCACACAGATCAGTTGCCATATTAAGGGAAGGATTTCCATTTTTGCTGGGTAATTTAACAACCTTATGGTGTATGACCTAGTGATACTTACCCAGCGAGGCCCAGACAGATTTGCCAGTAGCTGCATCCAGCATTGGTTGCTTTCTGGCAATGCTGACTTTAATAGGGATCTCTCCTACTGTACTTCCATTCAGCTAAGAGACAGGAGAGACAGCAGCACATCCAGGTCAGATGAATACCGTGTGGGACACAGTGATGTCAGGATCCTAAACCAGCCGACAGTGCCTCACCTCAGCAACCACCTGATCCGCTGACTCCATCTTCTCAAAGGTGATGAACGCGCAACTTAAGGTAAAAGTGAGAAGGGATATGAGTAGAAGAAAAAACGACAACATACAAGTTCAATTCTTGAAAACCGCGTGTTTGCACTGTAATCAAGTACTTTGTCACTGTGCTGTCTTACTTGTGCGGGTTGTCCATGGTGAGGTCTATGATGTTGCCATGCAGTGAGAAGGCGGAGCGCAGGCTGTCCTCCACCAGGCCAGAGCCATACACGTACACCGTGTTCCCCTTCCTCACCCCCCGCCGCTCCGGGTACGAGTCCGATCCTGGCACAGGACAATTGAAAGGAAGAAGAAGAAAGAAAAACTGAAGTCTTCATTTTATTCATTTAGCAGACGCTTTTATCCAAAGTGGCATACAAATAGTGCATGTACTAAGTAGAGCTGATCATCAAGGACAAAACCATGGAAGGAGAGTAAGAAATAAATACAATGTTTTATGGCCAGTGATTAAAATCAATTTGTGTATAGGATTACGAACATGACAGTATAAAATATGGGCAGCCAATAAGGGGCGACTACTCACGTCTGAACGGCCCGTCTCTGTCTCTCTCCCGGTCTCGCTCTCGTTCCCTGCTCCTGTCTCTCTCTCTGTCGTGCTCCCTATCCCTGTCCCTTCCTCTGTCGCGATCTCTCTCCCTGTCCCTCTCTCTGTCTTTCTCTCTGTCCACCTCCCGTTCCCGCTCTCTGTCCCGGTCCACGTCCCTACTGGTGGACATGACACCGGGGTCCTCGTCGTCACGAGAACGCTCCCGCTCCCGCTCGCCTGGGCTGACAAAGCTGACACAGAGGGAGAGATGTTAGAAGGAGGGATGTTTGACTTCCAAGCAGAGGAAACAGAGAGTAGAAAACATCATGCCGTCAATTATTCATGAGAGCTTTTAGGGTTACCTCTCATATAGAGATTTTCTGCTGGCTCTCTTGCCGGACTAGACGGAAAAAAATAAATATTTAAAAGAGAACAGATTCTGTTATCTTCTCAAAATTGTTTCACGGCCATGTTGAAATACTACGGAAATTTGAATCCTAACGGAGGATTATATTCAGTTATTAGGGGTTTCCCCTGTAATCTCAGTACCTCAGGTAGCTCTTCATCAATGGAGACGCTCCTTTGGAATGGTAGGAAGGCTGGAATTGGGCCTTTTTCTGGGTCCTTGAGGAAGAACAGATTTTAACCGATAAGTGCTGGTTCATAAGGGAAATACCCGTAAGACAGTTATGTACTATTTATGCTTGTACATAATGTATCCACCTTTAGTTTGATCTCTAGTGTTCTGGAGCGTTTAAAGCCAGAGTTTTTGTTTTCTGACTTGATTGCACTTATGGCTCCGGACTTGATCAACATTTTAGCCTGCTCCGTAGCTGTCGCTGTGTCGACTACAGGCTGGTCTGACAGGGCTAGGAAAAGTAAGGAGAGAGAGCATAGTGAAAGATCAATCTAATGTGCAGGGATTCCATGTAAATAGGCATAACATTTCAAATCAATATTTGTATTGAAGAAAAAACTATGGCCAGTGAAAACACACATACTCCGTTTTAATCCACTCTGATTCGTCTGGCTTGTTGAACTCTGCTTTTTCAAAGCCATGAGGGCTTTTTTCTTGAGGAGTGAGAAAATAAATTGTAAATAGGGTAAATAGGCTGGTTATTGGTCTACTGAATACCACACCCATACTTTTTTTTTTACAATTATTAATGGTATCGCAGTTTTTTCTTGAAAAGTGTGATGTTTGTTTCTATGTAGATACCTTCTTTTTGAGTTTGGCATATTTTTTCTGCAACGACTCCTCTTCCTCTGTCAGAGAGCTAGGGAAGACCACCATGGCAAACCTTTCTGTGAACACAGAGATTAATTCATAATATCAGTAAACAGTAGCTAGCCAACAACTAATTGTTTAAGAGCAATACATGTTTGCAGCTAGTTAATTATCTAGTTAGCTAGCATAAGTTAGCCAGTCTAGTATAGTGCCTAGTCTATCTCGATGACCACTCATTCACAATGAAAACAACCTCTTGCAAATCTGCCCTTTAGCTAGCAGGTATGATCAAGTAAAACCATAGGATACATTAATTTAACTACACAACTGCACAACAACCAAAACACAAATCATGAATTGTAATGATATTGATATAGTACCAGTGTATCCGTCTCTACAGTCTGTTTTCTCCCGATTCCAAGCTTGACAAAACACTTGCGCATGAATATGACGTGATGTGTCTTTGTTGTCGGGTGAGGGGATTGTAAGAAATGTTTATACGAGTAAATCGATAAATTATGTAATATTTAGAAATACGAATAGATGCATTTCACTAAGTATAATATTATGTTGTCTACAAGTATTTCTTTTTATTTGATCGTTTCAAACACACTTCCGCTAATCACAACTGTAACTTCCGACGCGACGCGACACAGTACTGACAGTGTTGCAGCTGCACAGAAACTTATACTTGCGGAGGAGACATGGAAAGAATAGGTAGATATATCTATTGAAATGGTTAATGCAGGCATACTGTAACATCCTCTAGACTTTGTAGTTTCCTATACGGATGTTTGACAAATTACCTAGAGATTTACATGACAAATGTGTTAGCCAGGGCTAGCAAGAGACTGTTTTCTCTCTATCTTAACTTAGGTTAGCTAGCTACCTACAGTACCTAGGTATTATCAAAATGTATATCAAAATGTTCTATAGACTTCGTTTTGTTAGCCAATAAAGTATTTTGAAATGGCATCAAGTAAGATGTTGAGTTCCAGAGAGGACACATCTAGACTTGACTTTAGTTCTATTGTCATTGACACTGATCATTGAACCTATTCATCATACAAAGTCGTCTATTCACCCCCGTTTTTAAACTATAGTATGCCTCTCCCTCTACAGTTCTGCCCCCCGTGGGGCCCACAGACCTGCCCATGTCCTTGCTGGAGATGGGCTGCTCTGGCAGGTTCGAGCTCATCACAGACCCACTGCCAAAGAACCAGCCTTTACCTCCTCTGAGCACGGTCAGTATGGCGATTTGTGGCTTAGGTGACATGTTTTCCTTCTTGAAATAACAAGGACCAGATAACTACACGTGGATAAAAAGTGATATAAATAACCATGTTGACATAGTTTGGATACACTATCTATGGCTTGACCCCATCAGTCGGCATTAACCAGCAGCACATATTCATTTGAACCAGTCCTATCCCATCTCTCTCCCCTATTTCCCCCACATTATCTCGTTCATCTCTCCTCAGCTCCCCCATGGCCTCCCCCCCACCAGTGTGGACCTAAAGACGGAGGTAGAGAAGCGCTTCCTACGCGACCCTGCCTGGCTCCCCTTACATGACACAGATGCCGCCTTCCAGAAGTTTCTGAAGTGAGTGGCTTAAATTGCATCTTGATGCTTGACCGTCTACAATTACAAATTGTAGAAATTATCCTATAAATGGTCTTTAGTATGTCAAATAGTATGATGCACTGATAGAAATAAAATTCATTATAATATTAATCCAGTACAGGGGCACTTTCCCTTGACTGTATTGGGTTGGAATTGTTACCAATTTCATTCGGGATTAAAAAAGTGAATGAAACTGAGATTAACTGACTGCCAGTTGTGTTGTTGTTTTTCCTTAGGGTGGCCCACAGGGAGATGGACGTGGACTCACTGCTCCTCTGCTCCTCCGCTCCCCTCCACTCTGGGCTGTCTGTGGTCAGAGACCCCACCACAGGAATGCTCCTGGACTTCACTGAGGTAGCTCACACAATCGCATTGAAAACGTTTATTCCACATATTTTTCCTAGATAGACTCAATTGCTTTTGTTTCATTGTTACTATATTGTATGTCTTTTTTTGACCTATTTTAAAAGTAATCTACATGTTTGTTATTTATGTCAAACAAAAAAGTACTTTGTGTTATATGAATGCTTGACATTCCTTGATGATAAAGGGAATTGTACTGAATCAAACTTCATTCAGCCATAAGTAGACAAGTGTTAAAGGCTGTGTTAAGTGTCTGAAGTGATCAGTCTTTGGTTGGAAGTAATGTATAAATTGCATGTAATGTATAAATCATTTTAGCAGATGCATTCATGTCTTACAATTAAATACAATTCCCCTCCTTCACTTCAATTCCCCTCCTTCACTTTTGCTATGTGGTTCTCTTTCAGGTGCTGCTGGAGAACACAGGTCTTTCATCAAAGAATTCTCTTTCTCTGCAACGGCAGCCTGGACCCCCATCTGAAAGCTTGAGAGGAAGCAACACCAACTACCCCTTCCTTCCCGGTGAGGGCCGCTCAGCATCACTCTTCTGATCTGAACACTAGAGAACCGTTTGTGTCAGTGTCTGTGATGCATGGCTGTAGTGGCGTGCCACTTAGTAAGGTCATATTGACCTTTTCCTCTCTCTCACACTCTCTCTGTTTCGGCTTTTCTTTCTGTCTTTCTTTCCTTTCTTCTAGGTGGGATGGATGAGCTCACACTGGAGCAGATCAAGACGAAGTCTGACCTGGAGGAGGACATAGACTTTGAGAACAGTGAGATAAACAATGATAAAGGAAATACGGATCTTAGGAGCTTCTTGGCTGAGCCAGAACAGTGTCTCCTGTTGGGTTGTTAAAGATGCCTTTCCTTTGTCCTCAGATTTACTCACTGTGGCCCCTGGACTTAAAGCTGATATGGACTTCAGTGATAAAAGTGGGTATGAAGTACACGTTTTGCTGCATACGTACAACATATATTGTCCCTCTGGCATGTGTATTTTTTACTCTTCTATTCTAATGTCCCTCTTTTATTGAACCAATCCAAAGATGCCAAAACTGCGAAGGCACCAGTCAACCTCTTGTCCCTCCTGTCCACCTTTGATGACATCATTGACGTGCACCCAGAGGGGCAGGAGACAGGCCAGGAAGGTGGAGATGCTCCTAAACTACCCAGAACCAACAGCCTGGAGGACCTGGGGATCAAGGTATGGAGAACGGTGTCCAACATCTGAAGCGTCAGAGAAGTAGCTCAGTCTGTCACTCCAGAGGTCGTTATTTCATTCGAACACTGTGCTTCCATCTCCAGATGCTGCTCAGTAGTAACAAGCCTCCTTCCTGTTTCAGGACTCTGTTTCCACCCCCACGCCAGCCGCAGCTGTCGCCACCCCGTGTCATGAGGGGGTGTCCAAGCCAGCAGCGGCCCAGGAGGAGACCAAGAAATGGGCCATTCCGGTCGACATCACCTCCCCCTGTGAAGACTTTTACAAACGCATCCCCAACCCAGCCTTCAAGGTACTGACTCACCAGACGCCGGGAATAACGTTTGATAGAACCGCTGATTCCTTGATGACATTATTGAATGATTACGTAGCAACAAGAGTGCTCCATAATTTACCATGGGTTGTAATGTCATGTTGAGGGGTTATGATGATTAGCATTGTGTTTTTTAGATCAATATGTGTTTCATAAAAAGGATGTATTTTTGACGAGTCACTGTTTGGCTCGGTACTTCCCTAAACCCCCACCCCCTCCCCTCTCTCTCCCAGTGGCCTTTTGAGTTGGACGTGTTCCAGAAGCAGGCGGTGCTGAAGCTGGAGGCCCACGAGTCTGTGTTTGTGGCTGCTCACACATCTGCAGGCAAAACAGTGGTGGCAGAATATGCCATTGCATTATCCCAGAAACACATGACCAGGTTGGTAGGAATGGAATTATACCCAGCAGAGATTGACCCCCACCCTTTCTTTTCAACCCCGATATTCCCAACACTGTACTTTGTTGTTTGCTATCGCGGGGCGTGACTATACCCTAACCCGACGTACGGTCTGTGCTCTGATAGGACCATCTACACCTCCCCCATCAAGGCTCTGTCCAATCAAAAGTTTCGGGACTTTAAGGCCACGTTCAGTGACGTGGGTCTGCTGACGGGGGATGTTCAGCTGAGCCCTGAGGCCTCCTGCCTCATCATGACCACGGAGATACTGAGGTGCTGACAGAACACAGCCAACCACCCACACAGCCCACTGCCCCTCTGACAGAACACAGCCAACCACCCACACAGCCCACTGCTCCTCACTAACATGACATCAGACTATATTAAACACTTTGACTAAGAGTGTGTGTGTCTCTCTCTCTCTCACACACTCTTTTTCCCCTGTCTCAGGTCTATGCTCTATAACGGCTCTGAGGTGATCAGAGATCTAGAGTGGGTGATCTTTGACGAGGTTCACTACATTAATGACGCTGAGGTAAGCGGTCTCCTCCCTTCATTATGTACCAGTACAAATCAACAAATGGATCTTGTTCCTTTTTTTCTTATCCACTCTCTGTCCCCCCCCCCCTCTCCATCCCTTTAGAGGGGAGTGGTGTGGGAGGAAGTACTGATCATGTTGCCTGAACACGTCAGCCTCATTCTCCTGAGCGCCACCGTGCCCAACGCTATCGAGTTCAGCGAGTGGATTGGGTAGGTCATGCACTTTGACCTCTTGGTCTCAGGTTTGGCCCACCAACCAACAACCACATAGGATATTCAGAAGATAATCTCTCTGCTCCCCCCCCCCCCCGACCACCGCCTCCCATTCCTCCCCCTCTCCTCCCTCCCCAGGCGTATTAAGAAGAAGCACATCTATGTGATCAGCACAGTGAAGAGGCCAGTGCCCCTGGAACACAACCTCTACACAGGCAACAGCACCAAGACCCAGAAAGAGATGTTTCTCCTGATAGATGCCACAGGCAACTTCATCACCAAAGGGTAGAAACCTGCTTCTTCTCAGTCCGACAATAACCCCTTTTTATTACAGTTGTCATGTGAGGTTCGTACAGAGGATGACTTGGATGTGGTCTGTTTCCTTTCCTTTCCAGATACTATGCTGCAGTGGATGCCAAGAAGGAAAGAACTAGTAAACATGCCCAGTCCTTCGGCTCGAAAAACACGTCTCAGAACACCTCAGCCAACCAAGTCAGTTTCTCCCTCTTGCCAACACTCTCTTTCTCTCCCACTGTCATTCCTTTTATCTTGGCCTCCGCTGCTTTACCCATCCCCCCCCCCCCTCTCTCTCTCTCTCTCTCTCTCTCTCTCTCTCTCTCTCTCTCCTCTCTCTCTCACTTCCTGCATCCCCTCATCTTGCATCTTGTCTATTTTCACCGTTACTCCACTCTCACCCCTGTCTTCACCTTGTTGTCCCTCCCCCCCAGGACCGTTCAGTGTGGCTCTCCCTCCTCCACTTCCTGTCCCAGCGACAGCAGACGCCCGTGGTGGCGTTCACCTTCTCCCGGACACGCTGCGACGACAACGCACGCTCGCTGTCCTCCATGGACCTGACCAGCTCTGTGGAGAAGGCAGAGATCCATTCCTTCTTCCAGAAGAGCCTGAGTCGCCTCAGGGGACTTGATCGCCAGCTACCTCAGGTAACTCCAGAGTCAGCTGCTCCAGGAAGGGGCCTAACTCCAGGGTTAGCTACCCCAGGTTAGGGGCCTGTCCCCAGGGTTAGCTACCCCAGGTTAGGGGCCTGTCCCCAGGGTTAGCTACCCCAGGTTAGGGGCCTGTCCCCAGGGTTAGCTACCCCAGGTTAGGGGCCTGTCCCCAGGGTTAGCTCAGTAGGACACAGGTGATCACATTGCTTCCTTCCTCCTATCCTGCACCCATCTCAGATCCTGCTGATGAGGGACCTGTTGAAGAGGGGGATAGGCTTGCATCACAGTGGAATCCTGCCAATCCTGAAGGAGGTCATTGAGATGCTCTTCTCTCGCGGGCTTGTAAAGGTGAGTATGAGGGGACTCTCTTGGGCCTGTGATTTGGTCTCCTGCACCTCATCTCCTCCTTGCTCTCTCTAGTCGTCTGTCAAGCCGTTGCTCTCTCTCTCCCTCCCAGGTTCTGTTTGCCACAGAGACGTTTGCCATGGGGGTCAACATGCCCGCCAGAACCGTGGTGTTTGACAGTATCAGGAAACACGACGGAACTGGCTTCAGGAACCTGCTGCCTGGTATTTACATTTGACACCTCTTACTTTTCATTCATTTACCAGACGCTTTCACCCGAAGCGACCTGCTAAACTCTTTGTGCCGTGTATGTCCGTTTCCCTCTCCCACTCTCAGGAGAGTACATCCAGATGGCAGGTCGAGCTGGCAGGAGAGGCCTGGACGCCACTGGGACCGTGATCATCCTGTGTAAGACCGGGGTTCACGACATGGGAGAACTCCACTCCATGATGCTGGTGAGAACCTCTCCCCTCCTCCTCCACCATATCCCTATACGTACACCTGCCCTCACAAGGGGCCACCACCAGCTGATCTCACCGCCAGTCTGGTCAAGCTGTGTGAGGGGGTTCTCTCCCAGCCCGTCTGCAGCCCGTGTGACTGGATAGGAGGAGAGGACAGCTCTACAGTACATAGTACTGTCTGAGTGCTGGATCCTGCCTGTGTGTTGGACTGGAGTGGTGCTTGTCTGTGTGTGCAGGGCAAGCCCACTGTGCTGCAGTCCCAGTTCAGGCTGACCTACACCATGATCCTCAACCTGCTCCGAGTGGAGGCCCTCAGGGTCACCGACATGATGAGGCGGAGCTTCTCCGAGAGCCACCGAGACACCCAGGTACTACACCACCCAGCATGCACCAGAAGGGAACAGACGCCGAACGGCCGCTTTCGGCCTTTTTCTCACCGTCCGGTTGTCAATTGTTCTGCTCTGCGCTCCTTTCCCGCTCTCCATCTGTTCTTCCTTTTCTCTCTCCTGTCCTCCACCTCCCCTCCTTTCCTCTCTCCTCTCCTCCTCTTCCTGTCCTCTTCCTCTCCTCCTCTCAAGGCCCATGAGAAGCAGATAGTCCAGCTCAGGCGGACCCTGGCGTCTCTTCCTCCCCTGGACATCGAGGGGCATCTGTCTGACCTGGTGCCTTACTACCACACAGTCACTGAGCTGCACATCTCTGCTCAGGCCCTGCAGGTACACACACACACAGACGCATGCACACACTGAAATGGAGATATTGCGCACATGTCTGGACAGCACATTTATATGTTCTTGTTTGCGTGTTCCTCCTTGTCCGGTCTGTTTCAGAAAGCCGTGATGGAATCTTCTAGCGGCTTGAAAGCTCTGTCTGTGGGACGAGTCATACTGGTCAACAACAAACAGCACCTGAACGCTCTGGGAGTCATCTTACAGGTGTGTGTGTGTGTGTGTGTGCGTGTGTATGTGTGTGACAACAAGGACTTCCCCTGCACCAACCCTCTCACATTTCGACTTTTCTGCTTGTGTGTTCCAGGTGTCCAACGACTCCATGAATCGTACGTTCACGTCTCTGGTGATCTGTGAGAAGGGCAACGAGGAGGGGGCAGGGACCGCTCCAGACACGAGCTCCACCCCTCAGCTCTACAACACCAGCCTCTTCATACCAGACGGTCAGCGCTCACTCACTCTCACACACACACACACACACGTCCAGAGTCTCCCTCCCTCCGTGTGACTGCTGCAGTGACCCTCTGTGCTGTGCTCGGTCCCAGGCCCCTGCAGTCACACAGTCCAAAAGCTCAAGCAGCAGGACATCTCAGCCATCACAGTGAAGACCCTGAAGGTGATACCTGAGAGGATCATCGACAACTACAGCAAGAGGCAGCAGCTACGCTTCCGGTATGTGTGGGGGGGGCGCGCGCGCTCGCTCGCTCTTAATTGAATATTATGTGTTTTTTTCCTCCATTATATTGTCACCATTAAAAACTGGTGAGTTTGTGTAGGCGACTCGACATCGAATCATTTTACAACTCTCTCACTGTTTTTCTCCCCTCCCCATGTCTCCGAAGGCTTGATCCTCCCGGCCAGGCCATCTCCACGGCGACCCAGGAGCTCCTGCGGTTAGCGGAGGCTAACCCGGAGGGGCTGGCGACCCTTGACCCCGTGAAGGACCTCCACCTGAAGAGTGTGGAGGTGGTGGAGGACGTGATGAGGCTGCGCTCGCTGCAGGACTGCCTCCGAGACTTCACGTGCATACACTCCCCCACCTTCACAGAGCATGTGAGCCAGGGTCTGCTGGGGGGGGCCGGGGGGGGGGGGGATACTGCAGGTGGCGTCCAGGATGAGCGACTCCTCGTCTCCGATGAATGTGGAAGGACAGGGCGCATCGCTCTCTATTAGCAGGGAGAGGGAGAGAGGAGGGAGCGAAAGAATGAGAGAGAGAGAGAGAGAGAGAGAGAGAGAGAGAGAGAGAGAGAGAGGGGGGGGGGGGGGGAGAGGGGGAGAGAGAGAGAAGTGGAGAGGGAGAGAGAGAGATGGGAGAGAGAGAGATAACACAGCATATCATTAGATCCATCACTCACCCACTGCAAGATTGCTAATTAGGTTGTGTGACAGGATATCTAACACACACTCAGACACTCTCTATTCTCACTGTTTTCTCTCAAATATGTGTGTGAAAGTGGTGGTGTGGCTAGATAGGATGCTTTATGATGTTTACTGTACATCTGGGAATATTGCTAGTGTGGGGAAATGTTTTGTACTGTAAACTTGAATATCCCCAACTGTCTCTTCCCCTTCCTTTTGTCTCTATCTCTTTCTTCCACCTTTTACCCCTCCATCTTCCTCTCCCTTTCTCTCCCGTGTGTCAGTTCATCCGGGTGCAAGAGAGGATGAAGGTGCAAGAGGATCTGGACAAGCTCCTCTTCCTCACCTCCGACCAGTCTCTGTCTCTGCTGCCAGAGTACCACCAGAGGATCGAGGTCTGTCCCCCCTCACCAACCTCACCGCCCATCCTCCTGTCCCTCCGGCCCCCCCTGTCCCCATCCTTCTGGCCACCCCCTCCCCCCCATGGCCCACTCACCGCCTGCTAGCAGAGCCACGCCTCGTTCCCTTCACACTGTCCTTCCCGCTGAACCTCCCGGCATCCACCGCTCGACACAAACACAGCAGCATTACCTGTTGTATCTCTGTATAAACTCCACAAATACGCGTCATTACTCTGTCATCGCCACGTTCTAACTGTAGAACAGGGAGGTAGGGACAGCGTGACAGCAGAGTGACCCAGATGCGTCCCCTCTCCCCCGCCGCCAGGTGCTCAAGTCCCTGGACTACGTGGACAAGGGCGGGGCGGTGCAGCTGAAGGGCCGCGTGGCGTGCCAGGTCTCCTGCCACGAGCTGCTGCTGACCGAGCTGCTGTTTGAGAACGCCCTGAGCCCCCTGGCCCCGGAGGAGAGCGCCGCCCTGCTGTCCTGCCTGGTGTTCACGCAGAAGACCCAGGTGGAGCCCCACCTCACCAGCACCCTGCAGGAGGTGAGGAGCACGCTCGTTCACCCGCAGCAGCACCAGGAAGTACATTTGGCGTGTTCGTTTGAATACATTTGAATGGATGCTCGTCGCTGTGTGTTTTCCACCGAGCCTTGTATGCATGCGTAAGGATGGCGAGAGGAGGAGATACGTTTGTCATGTGAGCCAGGTTCCATTTGACCTACTGTACAACGTTTAATCGAGGGCTAGTCTGACTTTACTGGTGACGCATACGCACAGGACAGGACACACTCAACTGGCTTTCCCCGTGGCAAGGGCACCTTACCTGAAGCAACACACATACAGACCCCCCCACACACACACACACTCACACACAGTGTCTGTGTGGGTTGTCAAGCAGCCCAGGGACATGGAAGTGCTTTCTAGAAGCTTGAATTAGTGATGACTCGCCGTCGCATACAGAGCTGTTTTTACAGGAAGGCTGTAACACTTTGAGTGGACACTGAACGGGCTCCCTGAACACGGGTAGTGGGCTTCCGCACTGCACGTCGGGGAGGAAACGCCGGCCGAGGTCTCGGAGCCTCGGCAGGAGAGCTGAGGGCATGTTTCATGTTCAAGAGCTCCTCGTGGGACTAATCTGTTAGCGTGCGCGAGCGAGCGAGCCTCTTCGTTTGACCTTTCCTTCTCTCCTTCTGTCTCTCCTTCTCTCTCTCTTTTATCCAACTCCCTTTCCCCCCCTCCCTCTCTTCCGCCCTCCCCCCCCCCCCCTCCCTCAGGGTATTGCGCGCGTGCTGTCTGTGGCCCAGCGTATCGGCGAGCTGCAGAGGAGTTTTGGGATAGCCCAGACGGCTGAGGACTTTGTGTCCCAGTTGAAGTTTGGTTTGACCGAGGTGGTTTACTGCTGGGCCAGGGGCATGGTGAGACTAAATGCACCACTCACCCTCCGCATCTCATCACACAGGCACCATGATTTCTGGGAAATGTGGTATACAACGGAATGGCCAAGCAGGATGACATGTTTCTGTCACTGCAAAAAAAAGTGTCTGTCCTGAGGTTTTCCTCTCCTATAATTATTTCACCTGCTGTCCTCTCTTCCTGTTTGTCATCTTGTCCTGCCCCGCCTTTTCCTCCCGCTGCCTCTCCTTTGGTCTCCTTTCCTTCTCCTGTTCAACCCCTGTCTCGTCTCCTTGTGTCTCGTCTTCTCCTCTCCTCCTATCTCCTCTCCTCCTATCTCCTCTCCTTCTCTCCTTCCGTTTACTCTCTCTTGCTCACCATCCGGCCTACTCTCCCCCTCTCTCCTGTCTCCACCCCTCCTCTCTCCCCTCTCTCCAGGTCTCCACCCTCCTCTCCCCCTCTCTCCTGTCTCCTCCCCTCCCCTCTCTCTCCGTCTCCTCCTCTACCCTCTCTCCCGGTCTCCTCCCCTCTCTCGCTCCCCCTCTCTCCTGTCTCCTCCCACACCTCCCCTCTCCCTGGTCTCCATCCCCTCCCAACCCCTCTCTCCTGTCCTCCCCTCCTCTACCCCTCTCTCCTGTCTCCACCCCTCCTCTCCCCTCTCTCCTGTCTCCCTCCCCTCCCCCTCTCTCCTGTCTCCTCCCCTCCTCTACCCCTCTCTCCTGTCTCCTCCCCTCCTCTCCCCCTCTCTCCTGTCTCCACCCCTCCTCTCCCCCTCTCTCCTGTCTCCTCCCCTCTCTCCTGTCTCTCCCCTCCTCTACCCCTCTCTCCTGTCTCCTCCCCTCTCCCCCCTCTCTCCTGTCTCCACCCCTCCTCTCCCCCTCTCTCCTGTCTCCTCCCCTCCCCCTCTCTCCTGTCTCCACCCCTCCTCTCCCCCTCTCTCCTGTCTCCTCCCCTCCCCCTCTCTCCTGTCTCCTCCCCTCCTCTACCCCTCTCTCCTGTCTCCTCCCCTCCTCTCCCCCTCTCTCCTGTCTCCACCCCTCCTCTCCCCCTCTCTCCTGTCTCCTCCTTTTCCCCTCTCTCCTGTCTCTTCTCCCCTCCCTCCTCTCCCCTCTCTCCTCCCCTCCCTCTGTCTCCTTGCCTCCTCCCCTCTCAGCCGTTTGCGGAGATCGCCCAGCTGACTGACGTCCAGGAGGGCACGGTGGTGCGCTGTATCCAGCGCCTGGACGAGGTGCTGAAGGAGGTGCGCCAGGCGGCCCGCATCGTAGGAGACTCAGTCTTGGGCAGCAAAATGGAGAAGGCCTCCCTGGCCATCCGCAGAGACATCGTCTTCACCGCTTCACTCTACACACACTGAGGGAAAGGAGGGATGATAGAAAGAGGAGGGGGGGGGGGGAGTGTTGTGTGTGCGTGTGAAGGTGCCTGCTGCCAAGCATGTTTTGGTTCTCGATTTGGTGTGTGAGCATGTGCCAAAGAGGTAGAATGAAAGAGATAGAAAGGGAGAGAGAAAGATAGAGAGTATGTGTGTGTGTGTGTGTTTTGCGTACATTATGTGTGCACGCAAGAATAAAGACAGGGAAAGAATATGAACATACTCATTTGTTTGTGTATGTTGTTTACATGTGAGTTTGGGCAATTCTCCCTTCAATTGCCACTTGGAATGTGACCAAAATTGGAATGAGAGTCAAATGGTTTGTAATTTACTGTACAGAAATAAAATCCACTGCATTGCTTACTGTCATACACATTTTGATCTTGTCTGTGAAGTCGGTTCCTATAAAATGTTGTGTTTAATAGTTTTCAATTTCAGGCTCCATACCAGTGGCATATGAAGCTTACAGTATTTTCAACCTCGGCTGTCTCTTTAAGACAGCGATAGCTGTGTGTCTGATTAATTCAATGTAACGCGATGCGTTAGTGGAGAAACCTGTTTTCTGCTGTTGCGGTGGATGTACCAGCTGCAGACTGGGGGAAATCAGATTTTTTTTTACATTGGGACATTATAACAGTTACAAGTACCTATACACAAAGTTATTTGCTCTAAAAGCATTACGTTTGGATCTTAAAATGAAAATAAATTTAAGAGATGGGTTATAATTAGAAGGAAAAGTCTCCACCATTGTGAGAGGATTAAAACCAAGTCACACGAATTGGAATAATAGTCCTTGTACTACATATTTGGGTGAGAGGAGAGCATTATCTCTGCACAAAATGTCATCAGAAAAACACGGTAAATGTTTTGTTTATAATTTGTTTTTATCTGAGGTTGTGTTTTGTTGCGTCTTTTCTCTGTCACCGCTGTAATTGACAATTGAACCAATTCCCCCATCCCCCACAGTCCTCTGTATTTCTAATTCGTTTTTATTAGCTATTTAAGAACAAAGGATTGGCTTTACTCGTGTTTAGCTTTTGCGAAGAAAAATCGATAGGTTTCATCGGTGACACGATGACTCGTATCTTTTCATCTAGCTGATTTCGGCCCCTCTTCTTAACGTGTTCGCCAAACCCTTCCTAGCTGTCCATCTTATTGCGCGTATGCATCTCTCTGTTTATGCTCTTCGCTTCTCCTATTCATCGTGTTCGCACGTATTTATTCATTGTAACAACCATTTAATAATGATGCACTGTGCGTGCGGGTGTGTGCGTGCGCAGTGTGTCATGTGTGTCTGTGAAAGTGCGCGGGCGTGCGTAATGTTCACATAAAAAATGCAGCACAATAATCTGCTTCATTTCTCCCGTTAACTCCCGCGGTTTCATTGTATCCTAGGATGGTACCAAGGTAAGCGCCATGTTTCTGAGAGGTCTCCCTCCGTAGTGAATGAGACATAGCACAGCTGATAGGTTTAGATCAGGGAAGTCCTGGCTATTTAGTCGCTGTAGGCCACGCACACACAAACCATATCTGTGAACAGACACGTGTGAACACACAGATACAGAAGGCCCGCTTATCTGTGGTTAGTTTAATGTATGACATGTCACTATGTTCTTTTATAGATGTGAGATATCATTCCCCACCCAATCTTGTCTTGTAATTAGCATAGCGATTTACTTAACTATGGAAGTGACAGTGTTAGTTTCTTATGTAATCACTGTCCCCAAGCTCAAGTCATTGAGCTTCATCTCATCGACCCTCATCACCCACCTCTCTCTCTCTCTTCCATTCCCCACCTCTCTCTTACATCATGCCTTTCAACCTCTCCATCTCTTTCTCATCCTTTCTTCCCTTTCCATCTAAATCTTTTTTACCTCCCTCTCTTCACTCCCTCTTTTTTCACCCCCCACCTTTTTTGTGCTTAGCAGGTGAGTGAGCATGGATTACTGATTGCTCTACACAGTCAACCTTGCCTCATAGCATATGACACAATGGGTGTCATAGTTATTGTTTACGTGATAAGTTAAACTCGATAAGCCTCTTGGTCTTTCCAGGAATGGCCAGGAAAAAATGCTGCATCTGAATACTGTAATAAAATGTGTCAGGGGATAGTTCCAGAGTGTTCTCGATCTGAACTGTTATCATGTAAGACCGCAAGACATCCAGTTTCAGCCTTCACTAGAGCATGGTTCAGTGGCTAGGGGCCTTCATCCAGACAGCTGCTGCTGCCCCTCCTGAAGGCAGCCCTGCTGCATGCCCTCTTTGCTGCCTTCGGGTCATTGTGACCCACCGTCGTGGTGCAAAAGGTGGGTCACAATGACCCGAAGGCAGCGCAACCGTAGTCCAGCGTCCACCTCGTCATGCTCCCCTGCAGCTAGGTTCTTCCTGTGTTCAGCATCATACATCAACTATAGTGAGAAGGGGATTAGTATGTCATCAAAAATAGAACATGGGTGTTTTTTCTGGTCTACACCACACTTTTCCCTCCTGGACGTCCTCTAATTAAACTCCAGCTTAAATAATCGTTGAAAAGGCTTGAAATGAATACACTCGCTAATACATTTTCTCCAATGCAAAAGCAGTTGTAGCGAGATGCTTCTGTGTGCTTTGGCCCTGGCGCATATCAACAGGAAAATAAATCTATAGTGTTTATATTGCATAAGCGGGCACCAAAATGTCAGAGGAGAGAATGATGGCTGGTTAGATAACGGTCTGCCTGCTCTCCTCCACTATTCACTCCCTATGTCTCTCTCTTTGTCTCTCTCTTCACTGCCTCTCTCTGTCTCTCTCTCTGCCTCTCTTTCTGTCTCTCTTTCTCTCTCTCTGTCTCTCTCTTTCTCTCTCTGTCTCTCTCTCTCAGGTCTGGATGACTCTGGACGTCAGTCCATGTCCCAGCCCATGACCCAGATGCAGCCCCCTCCCTACCTCCCAAACCAGGCTCCAAACATGCCTCAGCACCCGGGCATGGCCCCCCAACAGGGCTGTGGCCCCCAACCCAACTACCCCCCTCCACCTCCACCTCCAGGCTCTGACGGCTACCTCCAGGAGACCCAGTTCCACTGCGGCCCCCTCGGACCCCCAGGTGCTCCCCATGGCTACACAGTACAGACCCAGGGGGCTGGAGGGACAGTGCCCCACCCCCCAGTGGGGTACCTCCACCCAGGCTACCCCCTCCAACTGCAGCCTTGCACAGCCTATGTGCCCATCTACCCCATGGCGTCGGTGAGTGGTCATTAACACACAGGCAGTGATTTGAATAGGTTTATAATGAGGTGCTAAGCTTGTGCAATATATTAAGATTTGTCTTTAGCCCTTAGTTGCCATATGGACCCTCTATTGTGTTTGAATGAATAAAATAATGTGTTTTTAACACATACAATCTGAGCATGCAGAACTCCTGTAGATGTAACAGGACAGTGATTTCCTAATGGTTGTGCTGCGGCCGGCCCGTTTCTGCTGGTTCATCATTTTGAGAGACACCACAGCAGGAAACGTTGTTTTTGTTCCTTTTGCTTGCCACAAGCAATGGAAAATGCCGACAACAGCAACCAACCCAACCGCTGATGCAGAATACCCATAACTGCCCGCGTAACCACCCCCCCCCTCCTCCCTCCCTCCCTCCCTCCCCCAGGGCCAGCCCTACATGCCAGGAGGCGGTGGGGGAATGCCCCAGGGGCAGATGGCCATGCAGATGCCCCCTGGCATCGCCCTGATGGAACCGCGTAGGCCGCCACACGACTACCTGCCCATCGCCGTCCTGACCACTGTCTGCTGCTTCTGGCCCACCGGAATCATCGCCATCATCAAGGCTGTGCAGGTCGGTCAACACACGGAAAAGATACTGGTTACGTTACTGTTCTGGATATGGCTTGATCTGTAGGTTGAGAAGGTCTCTCTAGTGAGGAGGGTAACAGGTGTGTGTCATCCGGTCAAACAATGTGGTTACACTGGTGGCTGGTTGACAAGCTAAAGCATGTTTGTTACAACTGGGATTTGAGTAAGAACCTGGAGAGGGGTCAATCTCCTGGTGCAGGGTTGAACCGCCCTTGTACCGCCTACAATTACCTCCCAGTCTAACCCAGTCTGCGCTTGTGTTGGAGGAGAGGCAATGTGAATAATGCACAGCTCCACTGGGTAGACACTGGCCTTGATACCAGCCACCGTCTTTTGATGTTGATGTCCCTGTACATTCCAAGTGTACCGCTAAATCACACAGGTCGATTAAAAGCAAGCTCTAATCCTAATCAACCCCAACTTTAATGTAGCACACTTCACTCTAATAGTTAGCTGGTTGATAAGAGGATTCTGTTTCAGTTACAACTGGGGTCGGTGGTAAAGACCTACCGGAGGCTAGCTCTCCAGGAACTGCCACAGAGAGCCCTGGACTAAAGCATCAGTAACAGGTCATCGTTTGGGGCTGGTGTGCAGGGAGGATGGGGGGGGGGGGTACTATGACAACGAGCTGCTATTATGTAATGTGGCATTGTTTACAACCAAGCTAGTATGGATTTTAGCTGTGGGCTGGGCTGGCTCAGATGGGTTTGAGCTGATCTGAGCAGACAAGGCACGGAGACCCAGGTTTGGGTTCTTTCAGTGGAAGCAGCTGATGTTGTGTCGTCTCCATGTGGGGTTGTGTTTCTGGTAGGTCAGCCCCTCTGTTGTTGATCTGTATTAGTGCCTGTGCCAAGGTAATCTGTCCCCTCACTCTCTCTATCTTTCTCTCTCTCTCTCTCTCTCTCTCTCTCTCTCTCTCTCTCTCTCTCTCTCTCTCTCTCTCTCTCTCTCTCTCTCTCTCTCTCTCTCTCTCTCTCTCTCTCTCTCTCTCTCTCTCTCTCTCTCTCTCTCTCTCTCTCTCTCTCTCTCTCTCTCTCTCTCTCTCTCTCTCTCTCTCTCTCTCTCTCTCTCTCTCTCTCTCAGCACTCTGCCTCGTTTTCTCTTTAACTCTTCTCTCCAGATCTGTTTCTATCACTTTCTCATCCGTTTCCAACTCTCCCTTTGTCCGTTCTTTCTTTCTCTCCAGCACCCTGTAGCCATTTTTCTCTCCACCTTTTTAAGGTGTCGTTCCCCCCTCTCCCCCAGGTGCGTACGGCGGTTGCCAGGGGGGACATGGTGACGGCGGAGATAGCGTCTCGAGAGGCGCGGAACTTCTCCTTCATCAGTCTGGCGGTGGGCATAGCCTCCATCGTCCTCTGCACCATCCTCACAGTGGTGGTCATCATCGCCTCACAGCACCACGACGACGACTGGGATCCTTAGACACACACGCCACGCGCTCACACACACTCACACACTCACATACAGGAACATACAGTACAGCATAGGTAGAGACACTGACTGACTTACTCATACTGGTATTCTGGGGTGTGCTTGACTGTACGTATGTGTTCTACCTACAGTTCTGACCCTACCAACTGACTATGCCATCTGATCTGGCTAATAACCAATCATTTCCAATCTTCAAACGCTAATGGGACTTGGGAACCTATAGAGGCCAGTATTAATGTTACCGTGGCAACTATCTTTCCATTCAGATATCGCTTATTAGGGATTAAAACGAAGCACATATCTGACATAACATTAATTTGATACTAGTCTAATCTTGATTTGATATTAACTATTCATTTTATGTTAATCACTGATAGATGGATTTATTGATGGTCCCATCAAATCCACTGTAGCTGCGAGACCAAAACATGAGTCACACACTGTATTTAAAGTGCTTCAGCCTTCTCATGACTGCCAAATGGAGGACAAACCATAGTGGCTATTTCTGTACACAATGAGGTATTTTGAATTACTGACTATGTTTTACTTACACACAGAAGTCGAGTATTATAATTTTTTGCTTCAAACAGTAAATCAATTACTTTTTTTGTAATTGATTTACAACATATTATTAGGAACAATTACAAAACAAATTGCCAAATTAACAAATAGTTTAGACACATAAGATCGATAATGAATTACACACCTACTGGCAAGTAAACTGATATTATAACAAGGTCTAACATAACCAAACATGAAATTTATCAGAGGCTGGACTTTGTGTCATGGTTGGATAATACTGTATTGGTTCACTTTACTAAATTTGTTTATTTATTAAGATATACTATTTATGTATTTATCTATTTGTTAATTTATTCAATTCCTACCGTTGTGTGTTTTTAATTCAGTAGATAAGCTGTTCTTTTTATCTGCCCCTATATCAATAGATTTTTGTAGCTAGCTATATTACACTTTGCGGCTAGCAAAAATTTGAAATTTCTGTAATGATTTGCACATTCCAACACTAAAATGGCACAGCATCAAATGTTTTGTAGTTTATAATACTTAATAGATATCAGTTGTCTTAGAGGTAGTCTCTCTGCACTTAACAACAGAGTAGACATCTTGAGTTAAAAAAATGCAGATGGCTTGAAGTGGTTGAAACGTCTCATAAATGTTCTATATAGAACAGGAAATAGTGAATGAAAAACCAACAATTTAGAAGAAGCTATTTATAGCCTCTCAATCTTATTCACAGCGACCCTGATGATGCTCAGAACTGAACTGTATTCAGACAGGACTGTTCATCACAGCTGTAAAAGCTGGGCCACAAAAACATGACTGCTGTCTGAAGCAGCCCACCACTTGGTTTTATTAGTTGTGCTGTTTCCTGTGTTTGGCCACAGAAGCAGGGTACATAGTGTAAACTGGATGTCCAGAACAGTGGAATTGAAAATGAATGTTTCTGTAGAGAACAAAAGTCAATGCCTATATTCTGTATATTGTAGCACTTTCCTCTCTACAATCTGTTTGTTTTGTTAACTCTATCCTCCCCCCTCTCTCTTTCTCTCTCTCACTGTCTTTCTCCCTGCCATGCAGGTTGAACATGTCTTACCTGTATTGACAACATATCTTTCTCGCTTCACTCTTTCCTCTGTTCTAGATTCTTATGATGCTATTTTTTGAGAGAATCCTGAATCTGCTTAGAGATATTGAACATGTATTGTGTGTTGTGAGGGACCATGATAACAATGTAAATATTGTATTAGGCTGTATAAGGTTATCTTCAGTAAGTCTGATTCTAATTATGATTATTGTTACTTAGTGATGATGGCTTTGATGATCACTACCATAGGCTATGGCATTTCATCTAATCTGTCCTTATTTCAAAGACACAGTATTTTAGAGATGATAAATTCAGAAAAATCTAAGTGAGCTCAGTGCTGTATCCTTTAATGCTGTCACTCTCCCCTTTGTACAAGAGAGCTATTCTGGGATGTGTGCGTGTGTTTGTATGCTTTAGACTCACCCCCTGACATATCTAGTTTAGCTAGCTCTACGCTAAACCCCACCTATGTGTACTTGCTTTCCTAGGTGATGGTTCTACGTCGTTACAGATGCCCTTGGCTAGGCAGACGAAACTCTAAACTGCTTTTATGGTTTAGAGATGCTGTACACCTCCTCTCCTAGCCTGTAAATGCGAGGGATTGCTTGTTCAAAGAGGCTGCTGTGTACACGTGCTTTCTCTCTGGGGGATATTCTGTTCGTGGATGTTACACATGCATTTGTTGTGTATGAATTCAGTCGTTTGAATAAAGGAATCCTTTTTGGTTGTGAAAGACTTGGGTCGCAGTTATCGACTGTACCAGTCTCTCGCTTGCTCCTCGGTATCTGTCTCTCTGTATCTGTCTCTCCTCCTCTCTTTCCTTTCCTGTCATTCTCTCCCTGTATCTCTCTCCCTCTCCCTTCATCTCTGAGGTGCTATTTATAGTTGCCCCGGTTTTCTCCATCGCCACCCCCCCTCTCCCTCCCTGTCAGAACATGAAGTATATCTCTCTATTAGCGGGTCCATCACTAAGAGATGCTAGTTGTTTCTATGTTTGTGTTTGTGATTGTTTTATGACACAATTTACAGGCCTCTGTGCAAATGCAGCATGTGTACCGTTTGCTTTCATCTTTGCTTTAAAGGAATGCCAGCGCATTCCTTGTGTAAGCATTACTGACATCCGTTAAACTCAAGCACAGGCTTGGTGCACAAGCTCTGCTCATCTCTCTCTGCTACGCATGCAGAGAGAAATGAAGATAGGTTGGGAGGAGCGATTGTGTGTGATTGTGGAGAGAGAAGAGGAGAGGAGAGGGGAGGAGAGGGGTGGGGGACCAGGCCAGACTGTGTCTACAGGATCACAGATGGTCATTTAGCCTCCCAAAGAGACACAGCGTCTCTGAGATCATTTTACTTGGACTGCCGCCGCATGATTCTGTGCTCCGTCCCACCTTTCTGGGTCTGCCCGACGCCGCCCCCCCTCCTGAGTGTTAGTGTCGGCACGCAGCGACCAGGTACTCACAAACCTGGCACATCGGCTGCATCCACAGGCATGATTAATAACCACTGATGATCCCTATCCTTCAACACACACACACACCACATGCACACACCCACCCAATACAGGACGGCAGGGGAAGCAGCTTTTTTCTTAGGCCTTCTTTACATGTGCACGTGTCCAGCGGGCCACAACAACCATGCCGACCGTCGAAAAAAAAAAATATATTTATTGTTTTTTACAAATCATCAACAGAAACAGGGCGTGATCATTAGTGAAAATATGCAGGGTTGTCCTACAGTGTTCTGGGATGTAGTATAGTGACAGTGGTTGATAAAGGAGGATATATAATCCAGGGTGTCCCCTCCAGAGAGGCTCTAGCAGCGAAGCACCCTGACCTGGATGTACTGACAGAGGCAGAGGGTGGCGTTGGGGCAGTGGCTCCTCCTGGACAGCTGGCTCCCACGACTCTGGACCGGCAGACTCTCTGAGACCAGCAGCTTGACGTACGCTGCACTGTATGTGAGGAGGAGCTGCTGAGCCACGGCCTAGGACACACGGGAAAAAGACACGGGAAGTGAGACGGTGGCGACTGGGATGGCTGCCGTTTTTTCGAGGCCTTCTTAACTTACGTCTGCACTGTCGTGGAAGGGCCTGGTTTCATGAGAAATAACGTTTGTGTTTGTGTGCATTTGACAATCTTGAGCTGCATGCTGAGGTGGACGTGGTTACATAAGGCCTGGGAGGTGTGTTTGACATAGTTTTCTCTCTCCCTCTCTCTCTTTCTGACCTGGGATGGGAGTCTGAGTTCTGGTACGAGGCTGTAGTTGGTGGTGAGTTTGGTGTCCTCCCGGTGGCTGTTGGAGGTATTGTGGTCCGCCTTCTGCTCCGGAAGCAAAGGCCTCTCTTCATCAGAGCCCTCCTCGACCCGTGAACCCACCTCAGGGTCAGGGTTCATGACCTCTGACACCAAGAGGAGATGGGACATCCTTTTCTTCAGTTTCTTCTGATTTAAAGAAGACACAGTTGAGGCAAAGTTGACTTGATTGGTTGGTTATGGAACTGCGCTCCATTTCCCTTTACAGAATGACACCAGACACTCCCAAGCCACCAATCTAAAGAATGTACTTTACACAAGATGAAATACTCTGTTAGTGTGAAATTTACGAGTGTCATAAATGCTTGTCCTCATGTCAATTAGCGAGGAGAATCCTTTCAAACAACAGAATGCGTATTGATTTATGCATATTTCTTCCTAATGTCCTTCAAAACAGTGTGTACGTGTAGAGCGCTGTACCTGAGGTAATACACACAGATCAATAAACCGGGGGGGAGGGGTACCTGGGCCTTGTTCTCTCCCACAGCCTTCAGATCCTCCACGGTTTCAGTCAGGGCCCTCAAACAGCGGGTCATGTCCCAGTATACACAGAACAGCTGGCAGATGGAGAGATATAGGGAGAGACAGGGAGGGAGGCAGGGAAGGAAATAAATAGCAAGTAGAGAGAGAGAGAGCAGGATGGAGTGAAAAAGACAGAGAGGCAGAATAGAAAGAGTACAGAGAAAGTGTGAGAGAGAGAGAGAGAGAGAGAGAGAGAGAGAGAGAGAGTGGCAGTGGGTTGCAATGTTGTTGTTGTGATCTGGCACTTGGTCATGGCACACATTCCCACCACTAGACAACACCTACCTGTAATTTCCCAGTGCAGTTCTGCACCCAGTCGGCCACACCCACTATCAGATTGTGTGCGCTCATCATTTCGTTTACCTGGATCAGACGCACATCCACGTTCATGTTGATCTGGAAGGGCACCATGTCCAGGACTCAGACAGAGATGACAAATCCATCCCAAAATAACCATCTATCCACACTAGGTTTGCAAATGCCCGACCTCCATCATGCTTATGAATAGGGCTCTACTTGACACATCAAGGTAGACATGCTCTCTGCACAGTGCAGCAGCTAGAAGGAACACCTACCTTCTTGTTGCTGTTGTGCAGTCTAAGGACTATGGCAGTGGTGAGTAATATGGAGACTAGGCTGACAGACAGGTAGAGCACCCAGTAGTCTGTGATGGAGAGGTACAGATGGAGGGTGGAGTACACTGCGCACCAGAACACAATATAGATCACCTGGAGAGGAGATTGACAGGCTGGCTTCATACAGGAGATTCTGACAAAGCAACAGAGAATGCTCCGACATAATGTTAGGCACTAGAACGGGGACACTGATTCAGGTGCTTCTTATGTGTGAGCACAGTGATAGTTGAATAATAAAATAATAAAACACAGTAAACTGGAGCATGAGTGAAAGTGTGGGAAGGAGAAGGTATACCGGAGCCAAGATTAAGTGGAAGAAGGAGGAGTTGAAGAGCAGATATCTCCTGACTGACGCGTGGTCAAGAGCAGTCTTTAAAGGGCTCTCAAAGTCTCTCACTGGAATCTGCAATGACGCAACCAAGAATCACATGATAGATTATACAAAATCTGCATTAGAGTGTGTGTGCATGTACAGTATGTATGTGTGTGTGTGTGTGTGTGTTTATGTGTTCAGTGACCTGGAAGCCCTCTTTCTCCAGCAGCGCCCTGCAAATCGTCAGATCAAAGCCGGGGACCAGCATGGATGAGCTCGGCACTGCCAGCACACACTGACCTGGAGGAGAGGACAGGGGGAAGAAGAGAGGGTGAATGAGTGTTTAGGCTGAAAGTAACATATTGTGACAGACACTAAGTGAACAGAGCGTACCAAAAAACAAGAAGGGAGATTCCGAAAAGAGAAAGAAAGCAAGAGAGAAAACAGAAGAAGGTAAGGCTTATAGGGTTCAGCTAGAGACACGCTGGCAAGACAAACCTGGAACATGCAAGGTTTGACCTCGATACATATCTGTGCCACATCTGTTCTTTAACTACCAACCGTTGGTATATCTGGAAGATCTGGTGGTTTCAGTTTCAGTCTGGGCCTTGGCGTGTCTGGGCTGCATGTCAACATCGCTCTCTGTGTCGCCCTCCATCGTTACAAAATCCTTCGGGACTATGTTTATACCAAAAGAATAAACATAATGGTTGTTCATGAGCATGCTGCCACTTACTCTTAAACAACAACTACCCTTAATGAGTCCACATGTATGCACGGTTCACACTAGAGTCAAGATCCCTGCAGTGTGGGTGAGAAGAAGTCGATAAGAATGAAAATAAACTCAGAGAGCATGGTGAATGCTGCGGAATCTGTGAGCACTGTTGCTTGGTCTGTTTACTTGTCTGTTTCCTGTGTGGGATTCTGTAGCTTATCTGCTAGTATACGATAACATCCCTGATGTGTGATGGAGGGTGTGAGAACACTGAAGGAAGAGATCTACCTTTTCAACGTTTGAATACATTTGCATCACTATTTACAGTATGTCAGTGTATGAACTGCAGCTTTATCTGAGAATCCATGTCCAATCTTTAGCTCTGTGACAACTCTGGGCCTGTAAAAGCAAGTGAAGAATTGTCTCATGATTCAAAAGTAACAAGAAACCATGTTGCTTCTGCTTTTCAGTCACTGTTACTGTGACAACACTTTCAGTCACTGCCTTACATACTTAAAGTTGTAAAGCAGTCTTGCGTTATAGTTCAAACATTTTATGGCAGCCTTTAACAGCTTTACCACCACTGACAGTTGTAGATCTTGATCAGATTGATTTAGATTAACCAAGGACAATTATTTTAAGCACCATAGCAACTGTATCTTGTTTTTGTGTTGTCAAAGATAAACATGCCAAACATAGGTAGTACTCACAAGTATCCAGGACAACTCTATTTATATCACATATTTACTATAGATAACCCCTGACCTATATTTTCACCCTTAGGTAACACTTTACATGGTTTCGCAGACGAAAAGTACACAACAACCGTATGAAACAAACTTACGGTGACGCCAGTCCACGGCTGTCTTCAACAGTTCTCCTTTCCCTTCGACAGCTCAACAGTCTGAAAAAAGGATGAAAGAGAAACTGAGAGAGAATAGTTACACTCAGACACAGCTGTAACTTTTCAGTTCCTATTTTTTCCTCCCTCCCTCTCTCTCTCGTTATTCTTAGTTAGCTTGCTAGAAAGTGAGACACATTTCAGCAGACAAGTGTGAAGCCCTGATGTCAACTCCCAGCCCTTCACGCAACTCTAACTATTTTTCCCTCCCCCCTTCCTTACTAGTCTTCGTTACACTCTCTCTCTCTTTCTAATTCTCACATCCTCTGAAGAGTGGAGAAGACATGTCTTGAGACTGACAGAAACTATTGCCTACTACCTGTTCCCAACAAAAATGTGCATGTGCTGCGTGTGTTTGCATGACGTGTGTGTGTGTTTATCTACTACCAACTGATGTGTGTCTGCATGTGTGTTCTGTGATGAGAAACACACAAACCATGTCTTGGGGTAACAAACACATGCCCATTTCCTCTCCAACTCCACCTCTTTGCCCTACATTATAGGGACCTCACAGTATTTAACAATTTTCTACATTCAATATGTGGAATAGTTAGCTCTAGCTTTTGAAATTCTAATTGTATGCTTAAACTCAGAATTCCAAGTTACAAACAGGTTGATCAAGTTGAAGCATCTCATTAGCTTCCTGCTAAATCCCTTTAACTATTCCCTTGAGACACTTATATTATCATAATCCAATAGAGATAAGTAAAATGATAAATGACATATCATGACATACCATAATTGCGTGCTGTATTTTACCAGTGTAGATCCTACTGGCCTTACGAACCATATACTTTTATATCAACCCTCTCTCTCCCTTCCTCTCTCTCTCTCTCTCTCTCTCTCTTTTAGCGTGTGACTCAGATCAGCAAGGCCACATGACTGAAGGAATGCAGTCTGTGCTTCTCAGCCTAGAGTGAATAAAAGAATGAATGAATAAGTCTACTTAATGTGTGGTCTATGTATGCAAGAATCTTTGACATCTCTTCTGAATGTTTTTTTAGACAGTACGACAAACATTTATCTGTACTAGCTTCAGAGGCTCTTCATGGTTGTTTAAACAAGCTTTAGCTGGTTATACTTTGTGCATTACAATTCCTATATTATCACATAAACTACACATGACTGAATACCCTAGTTGTCTTACCTGGTTAGGTTGCTGTCACTTTGTTGCCAGGGACCTCAGCTGTTGGTGTTCTGGGAGTCATGTTTCTGGTCTGGTGGGTCTGTCTCTCACACAAACACATGCATACATACCCCCACACACACAAAAAAATGTACACACATTCTTAGAAACATTTTTTAAGAAACTTAACCCAGTGCACCACGCCTTTGCATCCAGATATTTTGGAAATAAAATAATGTTATGTTTATTCAAACAACATGCTGTGGACCTTATGCGCTCACGTTCAACCTGGGCCAGAAGCACAGAGAATGACACGAACATACTGTACAGTACTGTGCAAAACTCTGGCACAATTAAGTCACAAGTAAAAAAAAAAATGCTTTAAGAAATAATGAAATGAAGTAGCCTATGCTGCCGCACACATACCAAAGAAAAAATAAATAATTTGTGCCTTAGATGTAAGCACACTGCTAAAGACAACCCTATTTCCATTGCAATAAATGGTTAAATAAATACGTGAGTATCTTGACAGAAAGGCGTTAGCAGTACAGTGCAAAAGTCTTACCCAGCTTTTTCATCGAAGCCAGTGCGCCCCCTTGTGGAATACCAGAGTAAGTAGGCCTATGTTTTATGGCTGCATATGTATTTAAAAAACCTAATATGTCCGTTGAATTATATTGTATAGCCCAACAGAGAAGAGAAAAACAAAACGATGTATTACATTTACATTTATGCATTTAGCAGACGCTTTTATCCAAAGCGACTTCCAAGAGAGAGCTTTACAAAAGAGCATAGGTCACTGATAATAACAACGAGATAGCCCCAAACATTGCGAGCAGCCAAAACATGATACCTACATGGTGGAAAACCAAATAAGTGCCAAAGGGAAGAACCATAAGAGCATGCAGTTAAACAAGTTACAATTGAACAACATGAAATTCTCCACAAGAGAGCAAGAGTGTACCTGTAGAAAAAAACAATCAACAGTAAATATTTCACAGCGAGTACAAGAGTTTGAAACCGTTGCAACTAACCAACAAGAGCAACAAGTCTCTCAATACGAGTCATTGTGATCCTGGAGGAAACTAACATCAGGTCCAGCCAAGAATTCCTAAGTGCCGTTGTACTCCCGGAACAAGTGCGTCTTGAGCCTTTTCTTGAAGGTGGGGAGACAGTCAGTGTCCCTGATGGAGGTGGGGAGTTGATTCCACCATTGGGGGGCCAGACAGGAGAAGACCTTGTGTTGGGACCGGGCGCTCTTGAGCGGTGGGACCACCAGACGGTTGTCAGAAGAAGACAGTAGGTGGCGGGTGGGGGTGTAAGGCTGGAGGAGAGACTTGATGTAGTCGGGTGCAGTACCGTTCACCGCTCGGAAGGTCAGGACCAGAGTCTTGAATCTGATACGGGCCGTGATGGGAAGCCAGTGGAGGGAGATGAGGAGCGGGGTAACATGGGAGCGTCTGGGTAGATTGAAGACCAGACGGGCCGCCGCGTTCTGAATCCTCTGGAGAGGGCGGGTTGCGCATGCTGGGAGACCGGCGAGCAGCGAGTTGCAGTAGTCCAACTTTGAGAGGACATGTGCTTGGACTAGCAGCTGGGTGGAATGCTCAAGACAGGTATCTCCTGATCTTCCGGATGTTGAGGGTGAATCTACACGACCGGTAGACCGCAGCAATGTGGGCCGTGAGCTCGTCATCCATGGTCACCCCGAGGTTCCTGGCAGAGGATGAAGGGGTCACCGTCGCCAATCCCAGGGTGATTGAGAGATCGTGGGAGATGGAGGGTTTGGCCGGGATGATGAGGAGTTCTGTTTTGGCGAGGTTCAGCTGGAGGTGGTGCTCGATCATCCAGGCGGAGATATCTGTGAGGCAGGCCTCGATCCTAGCTGAGATCCCCGGTATATGTGGATAAGAGCGTCATTTAGCGTCTGCTAAATGAGTAAATGTAAATATGTATAATCATTTTACCAATTTTATCAGTGATGGATTTCTTGTCGACCAACCAACTTGGGCCTATGAACGGTTATTTTCATATTTAAGTGTGATTATGTGAATATGCTGCCTGGGCATGTTCAGTTTTAAGGCTATTTTGACTTTCTCCATTTTATTTGGTTTCGATCATGTGACTTATTTTTTTATTTCTTCTAGTGCCATATGACCAAAAAAAGTCACGTGACCCAACCTCTGTCATATGATGTAACCGAAGTGTTTAGATCAGGATGTGAATATGGTCACTGTTAACTAGCTAGCAGGCTGGGGTAGTGTTACTTCTTGTAGCTTTATCTGTGTCGATTTTCTGACATTTACAAGACAACAGTAAACCGTAAAGGAACATACCAAACAACATGTTTGCAAGACCGTCTTCTATGCGCGTGAGATGTGGAATCGCTGTTCTTTTTTCCTTTGTGTTAGGTTACTGTGAATGCACAGTAAATGGCCTGGAGGTATGTCAACGAGCAAACTGCATAGCGATCTTTCATTAATTAAAAAAAGATATTGGGTAGAATACCCAAATTACAAGGGTAGCCAACATTGTACGATGTTTTCTGGAATTCCATGGCATTCAAAACCTGTGTTAGGTAATTCCAGAAGTAGGCTTTATGTTTTGGTGTCTATAGCAGTCACAATATGTTGTACGGTCATAGGACCTTTCGTAAACATTCTTCCTGTATCGAACTTGCATGAACTGATCTTGTCATGCTGGGTGATGTGCAACGCATTTAAGAGTTTTAAAGAGTCAGTGACATTTTTAACAATGCAAGAAGAAACTTCACCTGAGGAACTTTACTGACACTGGCACTCCTTGCTGATTGCTCTGTCACATGCTGTTTTTTTTCAGTCAATTTTCTCCTTTAACAGTCAAGGAAGCCGAAGTCTGTTTCACTGTTTCGATTCACTCACCGCTACCTCAAGCTAACAGTCAGCGTTCTTAGAACGTGGATTTCTTTAATGAACAAATCTCTCTCACTCCCCCCGTTCCCCGTTCCCCATCCCATCCCAACCCCCATTTCTTCCAGATTGACCCTTTGGTTTATGACGAGCAGTTGTTGTGGGTGGCCGGAGGGGCTGGGGAGGTGGACACCTACCGTATCCCCTTGGTCAGCTTCACCCCAAGGGGCAGTCTGCTTGCCTTTGCAGAGGCTAGGAAGGCATCACAAAATGACATAGGAGCCAAGTTTATTGCCCTGCGTCGCTCAACAGACAGAGGTATGGTACCCACCCTTCAGCATACAGACAGACAGACAGAATATCATTCAGTAAACAACCTTTTTCTCCTAAATATAGAGACACATAAGTCATATACCTCTCCATCTCTCCATCTTCTAGGGGCCACCTGGTCTCCCACCTCGTTCATAGAGGATGACGGTTCTCTGGAGGATGGTCTTAACCTGGGCTCAGTGGTGGCGGATGAGGAGCAGGGCTCCATCATGCTGATCTACTCTATCTGTTTCCACCGCTACCACTGCAGCCCCTCAAGCACCATGATGGTGGAGAGTTTGGATGATGGCCTGAGCTGGAGTCCCCCACGCAACCTCTCTGTCCAGCTGGGGGTGAAGAGCTTCGCCCCCGGGCCTGGTTTCGGCATCCAGGTTGGTGGTCATGTTTTTCTCGGTTTGGAGTAATGATCAGTATCGTACTCACGTTATAAGGCTTGTCTTCTGGTCAACTCTCAGTGGATGGTTACATTCAGGATTTGTTTTTACAATCATTAAGTTTGGTCCAAACCAAGTGATTGGTTGTGTTTATTACAGTCCTGCAACACCCACAGATACTGGATTCATTCAATTGTACTATCAAACGTTTTAGATGTATGGGTTGCTATCAGGATGTGAAGTTTATTTCAGCAAATATGACAAAAAATGCATCTCAATAAAATTACCGACCCTGCCTTTAAGCCCGGCAGTGGACTGTGTGCTGAGTCTGTCCATCCTCCTGTCCATGTCCATCCTCACAGAAGCGCTACCCCCCAGCGAAAGGCCGCTTGGTGGTGTGTGGTCACGGCAGCATTGAGGGGGATGGGGTTTTCTGCATCCTGAGTGACGACCATGGACGGAACTGGAACAATGGCGCTGCGCTGAAGAGCATCCCCTACAACCAGCCCAAACAATCCGGAGACTTCAACCCAGACGAGTGCCAGGTTAGACCAGGGAAGGACTGGAGAAACTTTGGGCTGATCAGAGTTTCTTATCCACTGTTGTGCCAGTGAGCTAACTCTGGGAATTAATTACATTTTATGAATAATCATTGACTAAGGGACCCATAAACGTCTATACACAATTTGGTGATTTTGAAACATTTCTGTGGAGGAATTGATGAGTAAAGCTTAGTCTTTGTACCATTATTTACTTTATTTACCAGACTTGGTTTTCCAGCTCAGTCACTCTTTATCCCTCCCTCCATCCCTCTTGCCTGTCTCTTTCCCACCATCTATCCATCCATCCTTTCTCCTCAGCCTGTAGAGATGGAGGACGGCAGCATTGTCATCAACGTGCGCAACCAGTACAACTACCACTGCCGGTGCCGTGTGGTGGTGCGCAGCCTAGACGGAGGGGAATCTCTGCCCTTGGAGGAGCTGATTTTTGACTCCACCCTGGTGGACCCTGCGGTGGCAGCGGGGGCTCTGCAGAAGGAGGGCGTGCTCTACTTCACCAATCCTGCCAGCAGCCAACAGAGTAAGGACCAAGGGGGTGGGGGCTCTGTGGATGGGCAGAGTAGTGGTATAACATTGACTGCAGATTAAGAGGGGCCTCCCCTAAATTGGTTTGTCTGCTAAGTCACATGGTTTTAAATGATCATTTGTTTTTCATTTTTCCGTCCCTCCCAATTTGTCTGCCCAGGGGTAAACCTTACCCTCCGCTGGTCTCTGACAAATGGCACGTCTTGGGAGAAGAACGCTGTTCAGATATGGGCCGGGCCAAGTGGCTACTCGTCTATGACATCACTGAGGAGCGACTACCCTGAGGACAGGAAGTACATATTTGTCATATACGAGAAAGGCCACAAGGACTATGACGAGACCATCTCATTTGCCAAGATCCATCTCTATGGAGGACGGTAGAGCCGGGCTGGGGCAGGAGTGTCTTAATGTGGGCAGTTGGATCATTCATTTCTTATATTGGCCAATAATGGGCAACATTAGATTTGATATTTTCTCAGGAACTATTTGAATCTGTGTTTTTATTGACACTATTTACTTAAAATGTCCTGGGTGTGGGAAGTAGGAGAGGCGAAGGAAATGGGGGGCGTGGATGTGGATGTCCAAGGTTTTTAAAGAAAGAAAGAGCCAAGCAAGTTTAAGGCCCAGTTTCACAGACAGGGATAAAGCCTAGTCCTAAAGTAAGAGAAAAAGGTAATGAATATCTCCATTTAAAACTTTTTTAGTCTAGGACAAGGGTTAATCCATGTCTGGGAAACTGGGCCTAAAAGTTTAAGTGTATCACAGTCCCATCCCATCCATCCAGGTGAAGGACTGAAGATTACTGTTGGAATGAAGTTGGATCAGTCTGCCTTAATCTAAAAATACCAGTCCTCTTGCTGAAGCTAGAGTGATGTGATACACACGGAGCTGGTGTCAACTTCCTGCCAGCTGTGAATGTGGAAGTGGGAAGGAAGGAGGGAATGACGATGGGGATTGACACATTAGTGTCCCTAAGACCAGAAAGATAGGAATTGTTTGTGTCAGTTCAACTTTGAGCTCTTATTACATAAACTGTGTAAGTTAAATAACACAGAATCAACGCTTTGTTCTGATTGATCTGGCATGCAATAACTCTCCATTTAGAGTGAGTTCACTGACTGCACTTTGATTGAGTTAGTATTAGTTAAATTGCCATATGTTATGGCCCAAAGGTTTTCCCAGATTTTTTCAAATCTGTTTATGTAATGATGTGAAAATCTCAAAATGTTTATGAATTTTTCTGATAAGTCAGTGTGTTCCTTAAATACGAGTTTAATAAATGCACACCATTTCAATATTCACTATTTTTATATAGAAATGTAGCCCTTCCCACACTTCTTTTGATTATGAAATCAACAATTATGACAAAGGGAGCTATTCATGTAATGTGTCTGAATTTCTTTATGGAAATTGTTAATATTTTCTTTAATAACATTCAGAGGGAATGGAAACATTGCTTTTAGTTATAGTTACTTAAAGAAGCAGACCACATTAAAAGCATCATATTTGTGACCCAAATGATTTGGTCTGATCAGGTTGTGATCAGTGTATGAATAAACTATGTGTTTACACACGTTTTACTGTTATCTTTATTAATTCAAGTGTCGGTAACTAGATTATAAGTATTGATATGATGCTGCAAACAATGCTACATAAAAAAAAACAGGGCGTGATTTAAAGAGAAACTATTTGGGAGAAAAAAAATCGGAATATTTGGGCTGATTGGACGAAAATCGGAATCGGAACTCCTTATGATAATTCTGCTCCGCCTTCTTTGCGTGCCCTCCACCCCCTTCTGCACTGCCGTCGCTAGTAGCCGTTGACGGCTCTTGTAGTGACGGATCAAGCCCTCTGTAATATTTTTCTTTTTCCTTTTTCATTTGTTTTTTGGAAAAAGAAAAGGAGTACAAGTAAGCCGATTTACACACATTAGTCTCCAGCATTCTCTACCTAAATTTACATCATAATTATATCGTAGTTTGGGCTGGCTAGCCGACGAACTAGCAACTCGTAGCTAGTAGTAGCTAACCTGCTAGTAAGTCATTGCTAGTAGTAGCTAACTAGCTCGCTGACCCAGCGTGAGCTGTAGCTAGCCAGAAAGCTAACGTGAGTGCTAAGCTAATATATAATTCTGCGATACAACCTCGAGACAAGTCGGGACGAGACCAGGTTAGTAGCTACCAATATTTTGCATTTTTATGTAACTTTAATCAAAATGCATAATTTGGCCACGGTTAGACATCAACATATAGCTAGCTTGGTGGTGAACTAACGTTAGCCTTAACATACGTGTTCTAGTGCACGGTTCGCTAATGTTAGCAAGCAAATTGTATTAATAGTTAGCTGAGCAGTGAACATTAGGGTATGTTTTGGTTAGCTATATATCTAGGCCCACCAAAAGGCATGTTGTTAACATATGAGCTTGGCTTGAATTACATCGAAGCGATAGTTGGTATAAGTCGGTGAAAATTGTGAATTTCACATGTCAGACGTTGAGCGTCTTTAGCTACCGTTCAAGCTAAGCTAGCCGGTTTGTTCTAGCTTCGAATTCGGACAGGCCTACCAACCACACCGCCATTTTGTTTTGTTCTTTCCATATAATTCCTTTCTAAATTACACTGTTCTTGTTTATTTTGTTCAACAATTACCAACCGAGTATACACCTGCTCAATCCAAATTAAAATGGCTATATACACAGTGATTCTATAAGAAATGTGTAGCGTCTAATATAATCATTGCATGATATTGGAAACGCATTATGAAACAACGCAGTGAGTCCCCCTCCCAACGTGAATATGGAGGCCGTATTAGCTAGCTAGTTGAGCTAGCCGTCTGATGCCGATACTAAATTGATGAGGGGTAATCACAGTAGTTATATTGTGGCACCGAAACGCGTGTGTGGTATGTTTAACTGATGTAGTGGTACAACACCGGTAACCATAGTGATCTGGTGCTATGCAATGTTTACTGTATGGCCATGAAGTTCTCTTGTAGCAAGCTAGCCACAAGGCCCTAATGATGGTGTATTGTACTGATGGCTTGTTACTAGCTGTCCTTGTTAATCCCTAAACAACACGTAGCGTAGCTGCTGTAGTTGGCCAGCCACGCCACGGCCTAATTATTTAATCTCTTATGATATTGAGAACTGCTACTGGTCAGTTAATGTAGGAAATAGTGACTCGAATTCAATTTGTTCTGTCTGACATTTATATAATTACCTATCTTACGTCTTCTCTACTGTGGTTCCAAATTATGTCTTGTTCTTTTGTTGCTTAGACAGGTTAGACAAGGTTTAAAGCTACCAAACATTGCGGATGTCTCTACCAAATGGTATAGGCTACCACATGTAAACAGGCCTGATATCATTGTTGATGGAGATAATGACTTGA
The DNA here is from genome assembly GCF_963692335.1 of Osmerus eperlanus. Taxonomy (NCBI): domain Eukaryota; kingdom Metazoa; phylum Chordata; class Actinopteri; order Osmeriformes; family Osmeridae; genus Osmerus; species Osmerus eperlanus. Next base: position 6,482,090 of record NC_085037.1, read on the forward strand.
CAGTCGTCTCAATACTTAACTGCCATATTTTTGGGACAACAGTAAGAATGAATTTTGCCAAATAGATTTGTATTTATTCAACTCCTGGGAGAGATGGATAAATAGATAGATACAGAAGTACTTCCTTCATCCGGTTGGGAACATTGTGTGTTACCCATTGTCATGCTAGCGAAAGTTGATCATAATGAAAATGACTAATTGATCACAAACTGAATTAAGAAGAGAAGGTATTAAAATGTGTGTATGGAGGGAGGGGGAGGGGGGGGGCGTCATCTCTTGTAATAGCAGTCAACAGGGTTTTGCTAAACAGTGCAGCGGACCTTAAGGCCAGCCAAATCTTTATGAATTGGACAGATGTCAGTGGATTTTATTGGTGAGCAGTAAAACAAGATCCACACTGGTGTTGCCATGGTGGCACTCCCTTTCAAGGCATACATGGAGGAATATCATTTATAATGTATCTCCATGGCAACCGTGGTTCTTTGCCTTTTCTATAAGTACAGAATTTCCTGCTGGAAGTGCTGGCTGGGGTTAGGATCTCTGATGTAGACCTAGCAGCAGCCATGCATCCAGTCAGAGGACTGGGCCTCCTCCAGGGGCATCAGATTTAGAGCAAAGTCAACTTGCACTAACGTACACTAACGTACACTGTTGGCTGCTGCACAGCAAATGCAAAGTTACAGGCTGGAAGAGTGAGAATCCTGTCGCTGTGTAGAACCCTTTGTCAACTCAACACCACTATTTAGTTGACTCTCACTTTCACCGTACGTCTGGTGTCGGATGTCTAATGTCTCTTTCTCTCACTACTTCTTCTCGGTCTCCTCAGTCTCAGGGCTCACCATACTCAATGAGCGGACAGCGCAATGTCAGAGCGCTCTGGGCAAACTGCAAAGGGGAAGGATGGCAAAACCAAGTATGCATCTCTCAACCTGTTTGAAACCTACAAAGGAAAGAGCCTTGAAGCACAAAAGCCTGTTGGTGAGTATCTGTTGTAGTGTGGAGGGAACTGGAATGATGAAGCTCATTGCCATTTCATTGGTTTTGGAGGTTTTTCTCAGTATTTGTCTCAATGATTTGAATGTATGGATTGATTCTATTATATCTTTCGTATTTGCAGACATGGTATCGAATAAAGACAGTAGATTCTAACTCTGTATTTTTAAAGGGTTCCATTCCATAGGCCATAGTTGAAGTAGATGAGTTAAGGTTATGTCATACTAGCTAGTAACATGGATAACCTCAATTGTACTGAACAACCACATTGGTTGGTAGATTTTGCATTGCTCTGATTATCTTTATTTCCCCCCGCAAGATTAATGCACATAAAGGATACGCGTCAGTACATTTGAGTTTGCAGACCTAGGCTCAAATGACAGAGAGCCATAGAGGCCATAGGCTTATATCAAGAGTGGACAACACAAAGGCTGGCTGGCTAGTTGGCCCTGGCCTCGGTGTGACACAGAGGTCTGCTTGTAATAGCAGTTTGACTGGCGCAAGATCTCACCCTCCATGTTTAATTCAGCAGCTCCCCACCATGTCTAAGCAGCAGCCCCTGTTTCCAAACTGCACCCAACCCACACAGACACACACAGCAGGAGCACCCAACTCTTGTGTGGTTTAGGTCTCTCAGACCATAGGAACAAATGAGGGATTGATATTCAACACAGATAGGCCTACTCTGTTCAGACCGCCACCCAAACACTGGAGACTCTACCCTATGAGTCAAGCAGCATCCTCCATCAGAGTAGAGCAATACATTTACTCACAGCGTTATTTTAGTCTGGGAAACCTCTCAGATACGTATTCAAAGGAAACGGTGGATATGAGGGTGTCTTTGGGCTATTCTCTTCCAATTGTATGGAGTTGTTGAAGCATCTCATTGTGTAGGGTAGCAGCCTGTTAGCGAGCACTGCTGTGGCTGGCATGCCCCTCCTCTCCTCCCCCCCCCCCCCCAGGGTGTCAAGTTACACTGGGCTCCCTGCTAATGACTTCCCCTCCGGTCTCTTTCTCTACCCAACCCCCTGCTTTCCCCCCGCTCTCTATCTCTCCTCCTTCCTTTTCTATCTTGGTCTCTCCCTTTATCTCCGTGGTGTCTCTGCCCTCCCTTTTCTACCCCTTCCTTGCTCTCCACACCAGTTCCCCCCCGCCATGGCCTGCAGTCTCTTGGTAAAGTTGCCTCCGCGCGGCGCATGCCCCCCCCTGCCAACCTGCCCAGTCTGAAGGCGGAGAACAAAGGCAACGACCCCAACGTCTCCCTCGTTCCCAGAGACGGCACAGGATGGGCAAGCAAGCAGGAACCAGCAGACCCAAAGAGGTGAGGTCCCGCACTGCCCCCCGACAAACAGCACCGCATTCTCCAGTCAGCTAAAAATGTCTTCGCGAAGCAATGCGTCTTATGTACAGAAGCCTCCGTTTTAATGTAAAATGTGTTGTGCGCCACTCGAGAACAATCCCGCCTTCCAGATGTCCTGTTCGTCGGAGATGTGGCAGCTAAGGTGTGATAGAGAGAAGGAACACGTTTCAGCTCAGTAATTAGCCATGGTGTCAGAATGACTCCGGCCCATCTGTTGTGGTCCTTTCTCTCATGATCACTCTCTCTCTCCTGATCTCACTCTCTTTCCTTATCACTCTCTCGTGATCACTCTCTCCTGATTTCACTGTCTCTCCTGATCACTCTCTCGTGATCACTCTCTCGGGATGTCACTCTCCTGATCTCACTCTCTCGTGATCACTTTCTCCTGATCACACTCTCCTGATCACTCTCTCTCTCCTGATCACTCTCTCTCTCCTGATCACTCTCTCTCTCTCCTGATCACTCTCTCTCTCCTGATCACCATCTCTCTCTCTCTCTTCAGTACCGATGTATTGTCAGCACCGCAGCCGGAGTCGCAGCAGCCTGTGGTTTCACAGACGCCTGCAGAACCGACTCGTCCGAGAACCCCCCCAGCTCCAGAGGTATCGACGATGTGCACGCACACGCACACAGACACTTACCGCAGGCGCATCTATTTCAACTTGTATAGATGGCGGAGCTATGTACCACAATCCTCCATATCCTATCCCGTCTGATGGTTTTCTCCTTGTCGTTCTGTGTGTCCCTCTCAGGCTCCGGCCCCGGCTTCAGCCCAGGCCGCAGGGGCAAAGTCCTGGGCTCAGGCCAATGTTACACTTGGAGCACAAGGAGATGGTGAGTGGTGTCTCTCTTCCTTCCCTGCTGTGTCTCTCTCTGTGGCCATGTCTTCACAGCAGAGGGACCTGCCACATTGGCGTCTGGCGATAGCAGACCGTAAACCAGACCTGCACATGGCGCCCCGCTAACCTCCTCCCCCTGTTCCCCGGGCTCAGGTGGAAAGGGATCAAACCAACAGTCGCCATTCTCTCGCGAGGAATTTCCCACCCTGCAGGCGGCTGGCGACCAGGACAGGGTTGGCAGAGAACAGGGCACTGCAGATCAGTGGTATGGGCCCGGACCAAGCCTCCGCCCCCCGAGTGAGTAATAACCCTCATCGTAATCCCATTCCGAATGTAGACCTAGGATACATTAATCAGGGCATCCTTGGCAAACAAGCCAGAAAGGGCTTTTGTGTCTTTTGTTGTCACACAGCACATACCTCACATGGTTACTGACCTCTTTCTTCCTCTTTCGTTACTCCCATCTCCCCCCCCCCCTCTCCTCAGACGTTACAAGCTGGCGGGACGGTGGGGGCCGCGCCCTGGCGCCCGCCCTGGCGGGGGAGGGGGTAGCGGAGGGTGGTGCTGGAGGGGCCTTGGTGATGGAGGGGGCGGCGGTCGGAGGGGTTGGCCAGGTTCCGCTTTCTCTCCAGCAGCAGCAGAATCCCTCGTCCCACGTGCCACCTAGGAACCCGCCCGCGGGCAGCCCCTCCCTGCCCCTCCCTCAGCCGGCGGTGGGTCCCGGCTTCCCTGCCTACCGAGGGATCATGCCCCCCTTCGTAAGTCTGTCCGCCTCGCCCCGCTTTTACCCGCGCTCCACGTCAGCTTTTGAGCAAGCCACCTGTAATGCACTGTGAAGCTTTTCATATCTGGAGGCGTTGGCTCGAAAGGAAACATCTGAGTCATCTCAGTATGAGAAAAGTCCTACACTTTAATACTGCACCACATCTGTATATGATACGATACCACATATTGTTGCACAGATGGTGTTTGACTCTTTTTGATATATATATATATTTTTTTAAAGCAATGGGTTAGGGTCAGTCAATGTTTTTTGTAAAGTAATTCCTCTGTGAGAGGAGAGAACAGCAGCGTTGCTGGGTGACAGGCCTGTCTGCTTCAGCCTTTCACTCACTGCTCTGCTCTCTGCCTTCACATCTACACAGCCTTACCCTGACTGTTCCTGAGCTTGTTGCTATCTAAACCTGTGTTCCTTTCTCCCTTTCTCAGATGTACCCTCCCTACCTGCCCTTCCCGCCTCCCTACGGCCCCCAGGGGCCCTACAGGTTCCCCCCACCGGGAGAGGCAGCCCCCAGGTGAACAGAGCCCCCCCCCCTTTTTACACTCACACATTTATACATTTGTAATAAACAATAAATGACACCAGGTGAAGGCTTTTAACTGAACACACAGAGCCATTATGTAGAACACAGCCTAACTTACCATATTTGCCATCCTCCTGTCTCCCCGCTCCCCTTACCTCTCCAGGTTCGCTCGTTCCCAGGGCGGCCCAGACGGGAGGCCCCAGGGTGGGCCACGTGGTGGGGGAGAGGTGGTGAAGCGTCCCTCCATCCTGAAGCAGGATGACCTGAAGGAGCTGGACGAGCTGGACCATGATGGAGACGAGGGCTGGGCAGGTGGGTGACCTCCTGGGATACCTCCTGGGATACCTCCTGGGATCTGGGCTTTAGCTCAACTGTTGTTGCACGTGATGAGCTCCATCAGTCAACGTCGATGAGTCCAAAAGTTGAAATGGCCTTCACTTTATGGTTCTGTATCATATAAGGGAAAGCTAAACAGATGCCAAAAAAGCTACATCTTACATATAGAAACCCTCCTATCCTCTTGTTTTTGAGATACTGTCAGAAAACCCCATCTATTTTCGATGAGAGGGAGGTTGATTAAAGTTGATCTGTTAATCGTGCTGGTGCTGTTTTAGTGCTGCTGCGCCTGAATGATTCAGTAGATGATGGATGTAGAGGAGAGTGAGAGTGATGTTTGCCAACAAGCGCCTCCTGTATGCAGCCTAGCTCTCAGATTTCCTGCTGCCAAGCCAAAGAGCTTCCACTGCATCGTCTACATGCAGCTCTGGGGGGGGGGGGGGAGACAAGGATCAGGTTTGTTACAGTGGGGAGAGGGGGGGGAGAGAAAGATGAAGAGCATGCATTGTTTAATGTCCTCCTGGTGCTGCTCGCGTTGCGTGAGCGTGTCGCCATGGTACGATGGCGCGTTGAGCTCGCTGGTGGCGTAACGTGCCCCAACTCTCGCCCCGTCCACAGGAGCTCACGAGGAGATCGACTACTCGGCCAAGCTGAAGTTCAGCGACGACGAAGGGGAGGACGAGGGGGACGAGGAGAGGAGCGAGAGCAAGAACGGAGCGCGGTAAGGAGGCGCCGTCGGGTCAGAGGCATGTTGGGATGTGTGCTTGTGGAGAATGACTATCTAGTAATGGCTGTTATATTGACACGTGCCCCTCCCTCCTCCTCCTTGCTGTCCCCGCCCACAGGGACCACCAGAGGCCCCAGGACGGCCCTCCTCCAGGCACCCGCTCGCGAGCCTCCGACAGCGGGGGCGACAGTCGCCGCACCCCTCCCACCACCGACGGCCCCCCGCCCCCCTCCAGCAAGCCAGGCTGGGCCGAGGAGGGGGGCAGCGGCTGGGGGGGCCAGGGAGGTGCCCCCACCTCCTACCAGGTACACCTCTCCACTGACACAGGGCCTTTTTTGAGAGGCAGCTTAAACGCGCTCAGGAAAGATGGAACACTCGATAGGGTAAAAAAACCAAACAACAAACCAAAAAAACCCAGGTCAGGGTGAGGAGAGGAGAAGCGGGGTAGTAATGAGGTATGTGTGGTGTGGAAACTGCATATTTAGCCTGGCTAACTGCTGTGTGCCTGCCTGTATACAGGGACGTAGGCTTGGGCTGGGTGGTCCCCGGGAGCAGCCCTCCCCCCCACCAGGGCCTCTCCTCGGACAGGGGCCCTACTCCTACTACCGACAGGTATCTGGGGGCTAGGGCCTGGTAGACATGCACCCATCCATACGGTGTTCATTCGTGATGCATTCCTCCCATGACATGACGTCCGTTGCTTTACGTTTCTCGTTGCCCACTTGCTGTTGTCTCAGTCGTAGTCACACAAAGAGAGGGATTGATGCTAGTGCAGCTCGGTGTTTCCGTATTGCCTTTCCTGACGTGTGTGTGTGTGTGTCTCAGGACCGCCCTCATAACCAGGCTGGCCCAGTCGCAGGCTCCGGCCCTGCCGCCCTGCCCGCAGGGAAGTCCGCCCCTCCCCAGCAACAAGCCCCGCCCCAGGCCGGAGGCCCCACCCCTCCCCCCCAGGCAGGCCTGCTGGCTCCGCCCCCGGGCGAGGACGAGGACGAGACGTGGCGCCAGAGGAGGAAGCAGTCCTCCACGGAGATCTCCGCCGCCGTGGAGCGAGCCCGCCGCCGCCGGGAGGAGGAGGAGCGCAGGATGGAGGAGGAGAGGCGCGCGGCGTGCGCCGAGAAACTCAAGAGGCTGGACGAGAAGCAGCACCTGGGGGGCGGCAGCAAGCCCCCCAGCCTGGACGGCAGCTCCACCGCCGCCACGGCGGGCAGCCCCAGCCCCTCCCTGTCGGCCTCCTCCCCCAACATCAGCCAGCCCCCGTCCCCCTGCGTGGACCCAGAGGAGCCCCCCTTGCTGTCCGTTCAGCCAGGAGCAGGGCCCGGCGGGGATAGGCAGAGGGCGAACAGCAACAGCAGCTATGACTCCAACACTGGTGAGCCCTGACAGAGTGCACCCCCGTGACTGACCTCATACCCTCCGCATTGACCATGTGATCTCTTGTTTGACAACCCCTTGTATTTTGAGCGTTGCTATTAACGACCATTGTCCTGCGCCGCCTCTTCCAGACACCCAGCCATGTCCCCAGCCCCCAGTGCCCCAGCAACAGCAGCCCCTGTTGGAGGCCCCTATCGCTGGGGAGTGCAAGGAAGAAGCCCCGGGTGGCACTCACCCACGTAGCGGAGGAGGAGGAGCAGGGGGAGGAGACCCAGTGAAGGGGGAGAGTATTGGTGGAGGAGCTGGTCGCCAAGCCAGCGGGCTTCCTGCCCAGGGATACTCCAAGTACCAGAAGTCCTTGCCCCCTCGCTTCCAGAGGCAGCAGCAGGTGAGGAGGATGTTCTCATTCCATCTGGATCCCTTAGCAGTTCAGCTGTCTTCTTCTGGTCATTTCACACCCACCCCCTTTACCTTCATTGGCTTTACTGAGTCATTGTGAGCACAGCTTGGTGGATTTTTCAGATGTCTAAGCAGTCCTTGTTTGGGATATTTTCCCCACTCATTGACTGTGTTGTCGTTCTTCAGAGCCTCCTGGAGTTCATACTCTGTCCCAGACTGGAACGGCTTCATGCTCTGATCAATAACGACAAATCAATGTTTTACCAGAACAGTCCCCACACAACCGCACTGCATTGCAGGCTTGGTGGTATTTGTGTGATTCAAAATAGTCAAAGATGAGTCAAATGTATTTATACAGTTCCACACTCAATCAAAGGAATCATGTCATATTTTAGCAGACACCTATATAGCCATATGCATCTAGAGCAGATGTATTTCTAGGTCCAGTCCATCAGTCCGCCCAGTGTTTGTGTGCCATCAGCTTCCTGAGCCTCGTGTAGTAGTATTATTTATTCACCATACATTGATCAGCTAGCTACCTTAATGGAGAGATTATTTTTTGTTCCCCACACCTGGCAACTGAGAAGCAGCCGCTCTAAGACGTAGCTCAGAACAGAACCTCCGAGAGACTGTGGAATCATACAGCTGCTGCCTCATATGCACTGTTTGTACGTTACTTTGGAAAGAAGCGTCTGCTAAATGGATAATAATGTGATGTGTGTGTGTGTGTGTGTGTGTGTGATGTGCGTGCAGGAGCAGCTCCTGAAGCAGCAGCAGCAGTGGCAGCAGCAGCAGCACAGCCAGGTGAGCCAGCAGGGCCCGCTGCCTCCCCAGCCCCCGGCCCCCCAGGGGCCCTCCCCAGGCTCCACGCCCCAGCCCTGCCCCAAGCAGTCCCCCCTCTACCAGCCAGGCTCCATGGGGCGCCCCCCACCGCTGGCCATGAACTTTGACCCCCGCTGGATGATGATGCCCTACATGGACCCCCGTATGATGCAGGGCCGCCCCCCACCCATGGACTACTACTCCACTAACATGCACCCCTCAGGTGGGTCTACTGGGGTCATCTCTGTGGCCATCTTACACAACCAGGAAGCGAGTTAAATAGGCCTTACTGATGACAAGACAATTGGTGACAGTGTGTACCTGTTTTCCTAGCATTGTAACCTGTTTCTGCGTTGCAGGTATGATGGGGCGGGAGAGGTCTGATTCAGGGGGCTCTGGTTCAGATCCCTTCGACAGGCAGCAGCACCCTGGACACCCGCACCGCGGGACTCCCCCCATAGACCCGAAGCTGGCCTGGGGCCCAGAGGTGTTCCCTGGGGGTGTGGAGGGTCGTGGACTCAGCTCCCCCCTCAGGCAGAAGCAGGAGGATGAGGATATGAGCAAGGGGCCCAGGTATGGATATATCATGTGTCATTCTGTAAATATATATATTCATTTTTTTCAGTCCAATATAATCTTTTTGATATGGTTTTATAATTAGCATCCACATCACGGTTTCCCTCCAACTCTCTCCCGTCCCCCTTACTAGGAGTGACACCCCTCCAGTGCGCATGCGAGAAGGAGGCCCAGGGCCCATCCAGCAGCCCAGCTCAGCCTCCGGCTCCTCCAACCAGACCCCACCCCCGGTGGGCAACCAGGTGGGCGGGCAGGGTGGCAGCCACCACCCCCATCCCCACCAGTCCTTCATGGGTGGCCGGGGCAACTACAGCAACTTTCCTGACAGTGGCACCCGGATGCCTCCCCACCAGCAGCAAAGAGGCAGTGGGGGGGGCTTCAGCCACCAGGACGAGGGCCCCCCTAGGGGAGGAGGCCAGCAGGGCCAGATCTGGGGCACCCCCCACTACGACCGCAACGGGCGCGCCGACCTCTCCCCCCTGGAGAGCAGCTCCCACCTTCACCACCACCACGGCCACCACCCCCACAACCCCTCCCACTTCCACCTCCAAACACACAAGCCCGAGAACGGCCGCGAGCCCAAGAAGGGGGACCCCTCCCCCCCGCTTCACCAGCCGTCCCTGTCCTCCTCCTGCTCCTCCTCCTCCTCTTCATCCTCGGCCAGGGAGGATGGCAGCGGCAAGGCGGCCCTGCATCACCTGCCCACCCAGAGGGAGCACGAGACTCACGGCGGAAGTGGAGGCAGCGTGAAGCAGGACAAAACCACCCCCGGGCACGCTCACTCGTCCTCCCAGTCGTCCGCTCCACCCCCCTCCCAGCACCCGCTCCACCCCCAGGCCCAGCCCCAGCAGCAGGGCTCCCAGCAGCAGCAGCACCACCACGCCAAGCCCAGAGAGGGCCTGAGAGGACGGGAGCAGAAGACTGAGACCCAGTGGGGGCCGAGGCCCGGCTCCAGCAACACACCCGGGGCCTCTTCTCACAGCAGGAGGGCCAACGCCGCAGTGGGTGGGAGCGCCCGAGGGGAGGATTCAGCCAATCCCTCGTCCGACCACAAACCTTCCAGCCAGTCAGGGGGCAGCAATGCCAACAAGAGGGCGGGGCCCATTAAGAGGCCCGTGCTGAAGGAGATGAAGAGGGAGGGCGGAGAGGGCGAAGGAGGAGAGAAGCCCAACGCGGGGGGATCCGGGAAGGACAAAGAACCGGACAGCAGCCAGCCACCGTCGGCTAAGCAGGACGCCTCCTCAGGCCCACAATCCTCTGCTCTGTCTGGTAAAGACGACGCGGCGCAGACCGCCAAGCCACGCAACGGCGGGAAGGACCGGCCCGCAGGAGGCGGAGGTCCAGGAAGAGGGCCCAAAGATGGGGACAACCCTGCCCCCTCCTCTGGGTACTCTGGCCCCCCCTCCAGGAGGGAGAGGGAGCGTTCCTTCGAGAGGGGCGGGGCGGCGTCCTACTCCGCCAGGGGCAGCCGAGCCAGCCGGGGACGCGGGGGCGAGTTTTACGGCCGTGGGCGAGGTTACCGCGGGACGTATGCGGCCGGCGCGCCCGGCGGGAGCGTCAGCACCCGAGGCAGGGGCGGCGGCCGTAGCAGCCGGGACTACCGGCCCTCCGTGGGTACCGGCTACCACCAGGAGTTCAAAGGTGAGACTTCGGGGGGGCGGCACGGCCAGGAGAGGTCGCAGCCCAACCTGGCGCGCGCCAGGAACCGCAGCGAGACGCGCAGCGAGGGCTCCGAGTACGAAGAGATCCCCAAAAGGAGGAGGCAGAGGGGCTCGGAGACGGGCAGCGAGAGTGCAGCCAGCGACCTCGCCCAGTCTGACAAGGAGGACCGCAAGCCCAGCACCAAGAACGGCTCCGACGGTATCCCCGGTGGCGGCGGCCCAGCCAGAGGCTCCCAGGCCAGGGTGTTCACCCCCAGGGGAGTGCCCTCCAGGAGGGGCCGGGGCGGAGGTGGTGGAGGAGGAGGGATCTATAGGAGCGGGGGAGGGGGAGGAGGTATGGCCGGCGCTCACAGGTCAGGGTCAGGCTCCGCCTCCCAGGGCTGGTCCTCGAAGCCGTCGGCCTCTGTGCGAAAGCAGCAGGCACCATCTCAGTCGTCCGCCCCCAAGGAGCCGGGCCGAGGGAGTAGCGGGGACAAGAAGGAGAAGGCAGCTGATGGTAGCCAGGCCCAGAGCCAGGGAGCCAACCCTCCACAGTCCCAGTCCGCCCCTGCTGCCACTGCTCCAGCCCCACAGGGCTCCGCTGAGAACGGGGGCATCGGGACCCAGCAGTCCTCAACCAACTCGACCTCTACTTCCAGCGGCCCCCTTCCGCTTCCTCTGTCGGGCTCAGAGGGGCGTGGGTTTCCTCCTAGGGGCTTTGAGCGCCCGCCTCGTCGCCGGCGCCACGGCCGCTCCCAGCATCAGCAGGATAAGCCGCCGCGCTTCCGCCGGCTGAAGGAACGAGAGAACGCCGCTCGCATCAACGGGGGCGTTGGGGTCATTGGTGGAGGGAGACCCTCCTCACCTTCCCAGAATTCTGTTCAGGATACAGACTGTGTCCCCAACACAGCTCCCACAACTGGGAACGCCCAGAACGCTAACCACAACGCCACAACGACTACAAACAACAACAGCGCCAGTGGCCATCTTGGCAGTGCTAATGTGAATTTGAACAGCCATCACCACCATCACTACAACCAGGGCAATGCTGGACAGTCTCAATCTCAGCACCACCACAACCATAATCCTGTAGGGGGCGCCAAATCCCCGGACTTCTCCAACCATAACTCGGACCAGGCCAACGAAGAGTGGGAGACGGCCTCGGAGAGCAGCGACTTCACCGAGTTCCGAGAGAGAGAGGCAGGAGGAGGGAAGTCGTACTCTTCTCACCATCACCACCACCCAACAGGCAGAGGAGGGGGAGGGGGCGTTGGCGAACGAGAGATGACGGCGAAGGAGTCTGCGGCGAACAAGAGAAGCTTCTCTAGCCAGCGCCCTGGGATGGAGCGTCAGAACCGCAGGGTGAACACAGGAGGAGGAGGTGGAGGAGGAGGAGGTGGTGGAGGAAGGGGTCCGCGAGGCCCGCCTGGTGGGGGCGGAGGAGGAGGAGCAGGCAACGGAGGAGGCAACCGGGGAGAGAGGCGTGGCAACTGGCCTTCCCCCAAGAACAGGAAGTGATGGAAGATCTGGAAACATTTAGCATCCAACCCAACCCCCAACTTCTTTTAACGTTTTGTTTATCATCTTTCATCTCTTATCTCATACCCTCCTAACCATTAGCACGTTATTGTAGGACACCTAGTGAGGTGTACACATTCACGTTAGCCCCCCCACTCCCCCCCTCCTATCTGCTGTCTACCGTCCGTTTATGTAAACCCTTTCTTTGCTCCGTTAGCCTCCTCCATTCAGTCACCCCCACCCCCTACATCTCACTCCTAGATTCTGCAGGCACCAGGGTTTCTTTGAACCTTTTTTCGGGACTGACAGCATTTGAGAACACGTACGCATTTACATCTACAAGCACAAAATGACGTAGACATCCACCAGTCAACGTTTTTGCAGACAGTGTGACATGAAAATTTGTTGGTTGAATTGGCAAACTAAGAGATGGCAGATTTTTATATTTGTGTGTGTGTGTGTGTGTGTGTACCACGCTTTGGGCTGGGGTGGTATCAGGTGGGCTGTTCTGCAGCAGCTTGCTCCTGTGGCTGGTTAGGAGTGCAGGTTCTTTCAATGAGAACAATTGTACCATACTATATATTTTTCTTTCTTTCCTTGCTGTTTTTTTCTTTTCTTTTTTTCTCATTTGTCTGTTTTGGTTCAGCCTCCTTCCCTTATAAAAAAGTTAGGGGTGTGTATTTTTTTTTCTTCTGCAACGCAGGTCATTAAAATCCCTTTTTATACAATCTCCCCACCTCCCTCTGAGTTTTTTGCTCCTGACAAGAAGTACATCTGATTACTGTGACAAGATCCTTTTGAAGTACTACTGCTCACTCACTCATCAATCTCATCTCTATCAATGTCTTTGCTGCTTGTTCAGAAATAGACCGTGTGATTCTTATTTTCCATTTTGTTGACTAGACTTCCTCTGCTAAGTCTTTTTGTTGCGTTGGGTCCTGTTATACAAAGTCTCTCTTAGCCTCATCGTAGCATCCTCTCAACCTGCAGCAGGATCCTCACACTGCAAATGGAGAGGTTCTTTCCCCTGAAAGACATGTTTTCCCTCTTGTTCACTTTCAAGTTTGTTGTTTACCCTTATCAAGACTGAATTGATAGCTTGAATGCTTTATTTTAAAAACCATTGCCTCTTTTGACTACCATTTCAAAGTTTTTTTTTCCCCCCACCAATTGAAGCAAAATAAGTTTGATATGATGTCATGGCGAAAGAAGTAAATACAAAAGGTTTGGCTTAACTATTTACTGTTTAGGAAATGTTTTATTGCTTCGGTAGAGAAGTGTCCACTTTAAGCACTCCTATATAGTATAAAGACCTGGTTGGTGTTTGTTTATTTAATGAGCCAAGTTACACACGATGCAGCAGCAGAATCTGCTGCCTGAGTGTTGTACTTCTGTTGTACTATTCGATCTGCTCTGCTGTTCCACTAGCAGGAATGTTCACTTCTCAGACACATCCACATTGTGCTGTGTGTGACTCCTCAGAGAAAGAGGGACAGGCAAGCTCCACATTTGGGGGAAGTATTTTCAAAGCGCACATTACTTCAAGATGACCGTTTAAGTGAGGAGTCGACACAAAAGCTCTCTATTGAACTGAATACTGAACTTGGAAGGAGGGGTGGCATAGAGGAGCTAATGGGGCCACCCACCCAACATGAACCATATTTCCAAACATCATCTGCAAGGAACAAAAGCTATCCAAGAGTATTACAGGAAATCCTTTTGTATCCAAGCTTGATGCACACAGGTGTTGTCACACACAACTCACAAGATGGCACACCGCTTGATTTGAGATAGTGACAGGACAACATCAGTTGAACTAGATCAATTTTAAATGTTTTCTTTTTTCATCGGCATACATTTCACTGCTGTAAGTTGGGGTTTGTTTGTTAAACGACGGCCACAGTTTTAAAGACTAGCTTTGGGATATGAATAGGGCTTTTGATTGAGTATGATCTGTGTGTGCGTGCTTTTTCTGGTGTCTACAAAAACTTGAGGGGTGGAGAGAGGGCAATGTGGATGGCAAACACTCTTGCCTTGTTTGCGCACACTTGGTTTTAACAGATATTAGGACTATTCTACATTTTCTTACATGCATTCAAGAATATTTAAATGTGTATGTGTTTATCCAAATGAAGTACACGCAGGGGACAACTTCCTGTTTTCCATCTCAGTGCATTTACATTTCTAGCATACGCAAAAAGCAAGCAAATGAAGTGGGGTTTTTTTGTTTTTCTTTCCCCTAAAACTTCCACTAAGCATGAACACGTAAGGGTGGAGCCTGCCTTGCCTGCAATACATTGGTAGCCATACACCTGACACGGGCTCTGAAAAGCCCTCCATTTTTTCTGAACTTCAACAGTGGTGTACTCATATTATATGTACCCATGTTTAATGAAAAAAAAAATGAAAAGTGTATTCCTGAAATATTCAAAGATTGTACTATATTTCCAGCATTACCAAGGTACCTGGAGTGGTTCAAGCTGATTAGCATTTATGGTTTATTAATGGAACCGTAATATACACACATGTATGTATATTGGTATGTATCTAAGTTTTGTCTACCCCAACTTACATTCCCACCAACAAATGTTGCCATTTTTTAAGTTCAAGGGAGCAATGTACAAGCAGAGAAGTGTCTTATTATAATAAAATTATACAGAGGAAAAAAAAAGTTAAATAAACTTCTTTTGTTTTAATGGAGATATCTCATGTCTGAATTTATGATCAAATAAATAAATCGATAGTTGAAGCAAACGTTTTTCAATTTTACTCACTGACTCATAGCCCAGGCACAAGGCCATTGAAGTTGCATTGGTACTGTAGCTCATCATACAAACTACAAAACCCATAACTCCCTTTCCCACGTCTACTGTAGTTTGTCTCTGAATTTGAACGTCATCACTTTACTAGTTCGCTAACTGGCTGCTAGCAGCGAAACGCCTATCTGCAGAGTAATCGTAGAGGGGCTGTGTCAATTTCGTTTACGATTTTGGCTACCTATAACTTAACACATTTGAATTTTTATATTGTATTGGATTGAAAAACGTTTAGGAGGGGGTAAGCTGTTTAATTCACTCGTGTTTGTGTATCAAGATAAGGAAACTCGTGCGACAACAAAATAGATCGAATTTCATGCGGCCTAGTTCAACGATGCGCCATATTGAATTTCACATCGGGGCTTAGCAGCGTTAGCTTAGCTAAAGATATTCTATGTGCATTTAGATTCATGCTTTAAAAAAAATATTATATCAACACTTTCGCTTTGAGATGGGTTTTTAAGGTTATTAGAAGGTAATAACCACAACGTTCTTTGTCATTTGGAAGACATTCTGTTGGCAGTTATTATTTTGCTAACGTTAGCCTAGCTTGCCTATTACTGTTAGCTTATTTTGAAAGCTAGCAAAGAACTATGGCAAGCTTTCTGATATAGCCGGCATTAGGCAATCAATAGGTTAACTTTCACTAGATGTAAGTGTAATTAATTTCTGGCATTAGCTACCCAATCCCGACACGAAATGCTACAGATAAAATTGTACCAGTGTACTAGTTAAAATATAGTCTAGCTCATCGACTTGTCTCCTGTTCGTCCCGCAGTGTTTCGAGATGAGTAGCTCCGAGGAAGTGTCATGGATCTCCTGGTTCTGTGGATTAAGGGGAAACGAGTTTTTTTGTGAGGTATGTCATAGAAAATACTACTGGACAACGCATTTAGCACGCCTTTCTCTCCACTCCACGACCTTAGCCAGGGACAGCCAAAAATGTTGAGGGTTTTGTCTCTTGTGCTATTGATTGGTAGCTTGATTGATTGGAAACACACGTCTCAGAAACAGCTCGTTTCTGGTTAATGTACGTACTTCAGCTCTGAAACAGCAGTGATCTTACCTTTACTTCCGTGACAGGTGGACGAGGACTACATTCAAGATAAGTTCAACCTGACTGGACTCAATGAGCAGGTTCCTCACTACCGCCAGGCCCTGGACATGATCCTGGACTTGGAGCCAGGTCAGTGGCCACACCAAGTACTGCTTTAGTGTTTGTATACTACTATAACTGACTATAGCACACCTAAGGAAGGAATACCTTTTTGAGTACCTTGTAGTATAAATCCATGAAACGAAATGTGGATGTGTTTATGCATCCTACAGTATTTGTTCTGTTGTGTTTATTCATACAAGTTGCCAGACATTTCATCTCTCCCTCGATCTATCCTTTGCCTCTCACAGACGAGGAGTTGGAGGACAACCCGAACCAAAGTGACTTGATTGAGCAGGCAGCTGAGATGCTGTACGGTCTGATCCATGCTCGCTACATCCTCACCAACAGAGGCATCGCTCAGATGGTCAGATTTTTGCTTGACAACATTCCCTATTCATTTCATAACCCGTACCGGGAATGTGGATTTAAGTGGAATCTCACTCTTTCAGCTGGAGAAGTACCAACAGGGGGACTTTGGCTATTGCCCACGTGTGTATTGTGAGAACCAGCCCATGCTGCCCATAGGTGTGTATTAGTAGCGGTGTGTGGTGCACTTTGGTGGCGTTACTTTGACTTGATGCACATGCTTATAGTCAGCTAATGTCATTTGCATACTGTTTTGAATAACCAAAGTAATAAGGTTTTATGCAAATCTGACCGCAAATCTGATCGTCTTTCATCTTCCTGTTATTCAAGTAGAAGTATAAACTGGTGTTCTAGTACAATCCTATTTTCATCCTCACTCTCCAGGCCTGTCAGACATTCCAGGGGAGGCTATGGTAAAGCTCTACTGTCCTAAGTGCATGGATGTATACACTCCCAAGTCCTCCAGGCACCATCACACAGACGGGGCCTACTTTGGCACCGGCTTCCCCCACATGCTGTTTATGGTGCATCCTGAGTACCGCCCCAAGAGGCCCGCCAACCAGTTTGTGCCCAGGTACGGTGCTGCCATCTTAAACACAGATGGCGCTCTTAGACAGCTCTTATTAAGAGGCACTACTTGTTCCTAAATTTAGATTAATGTAACATTAACCTTTCAATATGTGAATACATGAGAACCCCCATATTTTTATTTTTTATCTCCTCGGTAGACGATCTGTTCACCTTTCATCCTCCTCCTATTGACTGAATGACTTCTCTGATATCCGCTTTAGGTTGTATGGATTCAAGATCCACCCCATGGCCTACCAGTTGCAGCTGCAGGCTGCCTCCAGCTTCAAGAGTCCAGTCAAGGCCATCCGCTGAAGCCAAGAGAGGAGGGGAATGGGGAGAGAGAGGGTTGGGGGGATAGAAAGGAGAGGAGGGGTCATCTTAACGTAGCTCCACATGGATGCCCCTCCGACTCAATCAGAAGACTGTATTATTTTGGTTTAGATTAGGACGTTTGAGAACAATGTCTATAAGAGTTCAGTGTGAGCAAAGCGGGACGCACAGCTGTTATTTCTCCCACTAACACACAGACACACACACACACTAGTACATACATAAGAACTCCATGCATCTACCTTACCAAACTCAACAGTGCCAAAAACAGGAAGAGGCGATATAGAGGAAGTATATGATGATTGGCCTTTGCACTGCTGCTAGTCTCTGTCCATTCTGGGCCACATTAGCCAGCCAGACCAGCCAATTTTTCCACCCTCCTTTCTGAGTTGTACTGATGTCCTGTCTTTGGCACAGTTTGGTAAAGGGTCATGGTAAGGCTTCACCACTGGTTGATAAACCTTTGTCCCCTTCCCTATGCCCAAACACTGGCTGGCATGCACAGAAGCAACCTGCTTGGTGTTGATGATTGTGATGAGCATCACTACAGTGGTCATCACACTACTGGTACAGACTAAACATTTCCCAGACATTCACAAGATGTTTTATTCTTGTGTGACATTCAGGCTTGTATCAGTGGTAGCTACTTACATCAGAAATGAAAATCTAATTTACAGAAATTCTACATGTCTTTACAGGGCTGTGCAATTGTACTAGTTAGACAAAGCATGATTGGAACTGATAAATGAACTTTTTTGTTTGTTACGCTTAGTAGAAACTCCTGCTCTGTGTGTGTCAGCTAGTGTTAACATCATCCTAAAAAATACTGCTGTCAGCCCTGGGAGAATGTCAACTGTACCATGTTCTAATGGGCTGATGCTACAATAACAGAACAATTTGTTCTCCATAACTGCACTGATTTTAACAGTGTCCCTCCACATTTTAGGATTATTTATGTGAAGACTTAGATGACAGAAAGTCAGCTTCTGGATTGGTAGGAACTTTTTGTTTGTGACACTGCGGGGGTCCGTCCCCTAAATGTGTCCCCCACCTGTGCTTATGTGTCTGCAAAAGTTGAACGCTTGAGATATTTTGATTTTCAGTAAACTTAACAGGATTCATCAAGAGTATAATTGCTGTTTGTCTGGGTATATTCGCAACTGTGGCAGTGTCACCAGGATTCAGAATTCTCAATAAATATTTTCTTTTCATAGATTTGTGTTGATCTAATTATGTTAACTCGTTTTGTTTGCCATATGGTCTGTCTCTTCGTCACACCACAAAACCAGAAATATGTCCGTTGCTCCAAAGATGCCTGATTGGTGTCCATTTATGCCATTCAGAAAAAAAGGTATACCGTATATGGAAACGATTAGAAAATTCTACACAATCTTTCAGAAATGTACTCAAATGCTTCTGTTCTGCCTCATGGCCACATTGTGTCAGTGGAGAGCTTAAAACCATAAACGTAAAAAGGACTTTACTTCAGCAACAAGCTAGATATAGTACCAAAATGTGTAGTTTTCTTTTGCTATTGTGACTAGACTAGGCTATGAAGGTTCAAATTCCCCCTTTACACCATTCTGCTTGAACACACACATTAGGCTACAAGGAACCCTAGCTGTCTTCAGTGGCTCTTTACTGAAAATTGTAAAGTTACTTAACTTTTTAAGTAACTTGTTTTTCCAGTTATTTTCCACGTTCTCTATTGTTCCTCAAATCTATTGAGCTCGCTTCCAGTTCCTTTATTTCTCAAAGAAATAGACCAGGCTCAGAGCAAACTGCCTTTGTTTGCTGTGAAATGTATATTATACTTAACTCACAAACACCAGGTAGGACATGTGCTGTTTGCTAAGTTATGGAAGTATGACATACACTGTCTAGGAATTGATCCTTATATTCTCAGAGAAGTTGTTTTATAACACTGACATTTCTCATAAGTAGATTACAACACTTGGTAGAGATGTTCTGTAACGAAGATTCCAGTAGATGAAGTTAGAACAACAACAGAGCCAATAGTACAACTGCAATGATATTCTGAAAAGATTGTTACCATCTATTTCTTAAGAAAAAATGCTTGGGGTTTTTCTTCAATATTACAATATTTGCACTATCAACATGATGGTATGGACATGAACAGAACCAGACAGTCAGTCTCTGGTCGAAAGTATTGTCTGGGAACTAAAAACACAACAGACAGATGAAACTGCAGTGTCCTAAAGGTGAGGAAGCCGGGTAACATGATCTGTTAAGACACCAAACGGTTAAGAGATGTGGGGTAAACCATGGAGCTACTGGGAAAAGAACCAGTTTCTTGGAGGGGGAGAGAGGAGTCAACGGCAGTTGTTCAGGGTGGGGCCACAGTGGCATTCCACGTGATACTGCCAAATGGCCCAAAGAATAAATATTGTACACAAAATATGCCCTATTTGAACATTTAAACACGTTCAAAGAATGACATCATTGTATACATTTATCATGTGATGAAGAGAAAAGTCAACCCCCCCGCCTCATGTTTTCATCTCCATAATTATAATTGTTATGTAATGACAAAAAAAAACTGACTCACATATCCTTGTTCTACATTCAACTTGTTTTTCAAGGGAGCAGTAACCGTATTACTTTCCATAGAGTACAGGAGGAGAGGCAGGGAGGAGCGAGTGGGTGAGGAGTCCTTTTCTGTCTCATAACTTCAAACCCCAACATTAAGACTAGATTCTGTTCCTCCTTTAATCCCTCTCTCCCTCCTTTTAAACATCTCTTCCCCAATCCAATCCCAGATCTCACAGGAAAACTCAAGTTTGATCTTAGTTTCCCGTTAACAAACACCAAAAAATTGTGTTTGTGCAGTGAAGTGTATACTTTCTGGGTGATGCCCTCTTAAATAATCTTTGAACTAATATGTGGCTTTGGATATGGTATCGTTCTTTCACTGTATTGTTTTATTCAAATAATGGGAAGGTACACTATGTGCTTTTGCGTTTGTGTGTCTATATGTATATGTAAAATTATTGAAGGGTGGTTGTACACTACCTGGGGTATGGAAAACCCTAATGCCGTACAATGAGTAAGAGACAGTAAGTGTCAGACTGTGCTAGTCTCAATTACAAAATGCCTGTTACTCATAGTCATGTGAAATGTTTTCAGCCACACCCCTAGGAGCAGCAAACAACATCGTTCTCTTGGCTACACACCACACTCAACAACCCAACCATTCCAGCCAATGTCACCCCATTTTAGTGACAAGTCTTGATTTCCTTATATTTAATCTCTATCGAGGAGAGACAGTGGGTTTCCATCCTCATCCATTTGTCCTAGAAAGGTAATCTTACACAGCGCAGTTATTCATGGGATTAATAATGAGCATTGCTTTATCTGCTGAATGCAAAGTCACAGGTGATTTGATTAGGAGATAACTGAATAAATTCAACTGACTTACACAGAGAACTATTGATTAGGCAGAAAGTAATTTCAGACCTCATGATTTAAATATGATAGATAACAAGTTTCCTATTATCTGTGCATTTCATACTAAAGCATATAAACATAAATTACGGACTAGATTTTGATCATGAACACCATCCATCCATCCATCCATCATCTTCCGCTTGTCCGGGGGTCGGGTCGCGGGGGCAGCAACCTAAGCAGGGAGGCCCAGACTTTCCTCTCCCCGGCCACTTCCACCAGCTCTTCCTGGGGGACCCCGAGGCGTTCCCAGGCCAGCCGAGAGACATAGTCCCTCCAGCGTGTCCTGGGTCTTCCCCGGGGCCTCTTCCCAGTGGGACGTGCCCAGAACACCTCACCAGGGAGGCGTCCAGGAGGCATCCTTATCAGATGCCCGAGCCACCTCAACTGGCCCCTCTCGACGTGGAGGAGCAGCGGTTCTACTCTGAGCCCCTCCCGGATGACCGAGCTTCTCACCCTATCTCTAAGGGAGAGCCCGGACACCCTGCGGAGAAAACTCATTTCGGCCGCTTGTATTCGCGATCTCGTTCTTTCGGTCACTACCCACAGTTCGTGACCATAGGTGAGGGTAGGAACGTAGATCGACTGGTAAATAGAGAGCTTCGCCTTTCGACTCAGCTCCTTCTTCACCACAACGGACCGATGCAGATCATGAACACATACATCTTAATTACTTGCAAGGTTATTTTATAGGCTGCTCAAGGAATCATTGGAGGATAGGTTCCAGAACCATTTAAATGTCAGATATCATATTTTTACAAGGTTCCATGTCTTCCTTTGTCAGAGAGACATGGATAAACCCTCAATGGTTTGTTTCTACATGCAAGAAATAGTACAAAGCCTAAAAAAAAGATTGATATAACAATACATTTTAATGGTATGTAGAAATGGGTACAGATTTCATTGAGAGCTATCCAATTCATGGCTGTACAATGAGCCTGTGGAAACTGTTCCTTGTATTGTTTTGGGAGATACTTCCTTGGTAGTCCGAAAGAGAAAAAAGGTGTGGTGTGTGCATGTGTGTGTTTGGAATGCATCTCACATATTGCCTTATGACAGTTAATTTATGTCTTTGCAGTGGCTGATCAAGACACATTTTACTGGGGGGGCCAAGGTGGGGGGGGGGGGCTTCCTTGTTTCATGATGACTACTAGAAGAAGAAAAACAACGTTAAAAAAAAAGCTCAGGGGTGGCCAGGGACATTTTTACAGGGGCACTGGCCCCTGTAGGCCCCCTTGTAGAGCCGCCCCTGAGTCTTTGTAGTTGTGACTTCGTCTCATCTTTACATAGTGGGAAGGTGAACAGAACAGAGTTGAGAGTTACAATGTCAATATTTGACAAAAGTAGAAAAATGTGTCAGAGACACAGGTCAGAAAAATGACGTTGTGTCTTTGGGCAAGGCACTTCACCCTACTTGTCTCGGGGGGAATGTCCCTGTACTTACTGTAACTATGGCGCTCTGGATAAGAGCGTCTGCTCTTATCCAGAGCGCCATAGTTACAGATATATACTTAATACTGCAAGACTATACTTGTCTGAAAACAAGACACTGCAACATCTGATTTCAGCTCAAGCCTTTCCTAGTATTGGAACCATTGTGCTTGCCTTCTGGCACTGAGAGATCTGTTCTGACAAGTCTCAGGTTCAGCACTATGCAATACACTATGTGTATTTGTTTGAGTGACGCTCTTCTCACCCTTTACAAAATGATGATGAATATTTTGCTAACCTTTGTTAAGGGAACATACAATTTCAAAACTCAGTCCAGAACATACAGCTCTGTTTTAAATATCAGGGAAATTACTGTATAGATTTTACTCAAACACGTGATAATTTAAGGACACAATCAGAACAGCTTTAATTTATTTAAGGTAAAGATTTGACAGGGTATCATGGAAAATCTAGTCCAAATATGGAAATGCTGGGGCACCCTGGTAGCTCATTTGGTAAGGGCTTGTTCCATTAAGACGTATTCCTTATGCAGGTGTCTGAATTTTAATGAGGCCATTTTCTTGCGGGTCTTCCCCCTCTCTCTCCCTGCATTCCTGTCAAAAAGGCCAAATCAAAAAATGTGTACAAATATTTTTTTATTTGGTCTTTTTGACAGTATTCAACCAGGTATTTTAATCAATCAGGTATTTTAATCAATCAGGTATTTTAATCTGTGAAAGACAGATTATCACAGTAAATCCTCCAACACTGTGGTTTCTCTCTTGTGACAATATTGTTCCAGAGGTCAAAAATATAAGTGGACTGTGTGAAGTGAATGTATGTGGGTTAAATTAATCCCTCAATCAATGTATCTCTAATTTGCTACACCTGCGAGAACAGGTGGGCGAGAAAAAAGGGCGTGGGATTTTTGTGGGGTATTGAATCATGGTGACGTTGGGAGAGAACAATGGGAAGGGAGATAATAAATAGCGGGTCGGTTGACAAAACCCGCTCAGTCTAACGGTCTGCTTAAACACTAACGAAACTTTTTGAGTTGACGAGACATATCGCATTTCATAATGAACAAAATTCTTCTCAACATTTTCGCAGCCGGACTATTGTTTTCCATCGGTAAGATGAAGAAACCTTTTTTCATATTGAATTAGCCTACTGCTTTCAGGGATAGGCGAGATAGACTAAATTGAATTTGTCACCATCTTAAATGAGGGGTTAATTATATTATCCATACAGGCTAGCCTACATAATGTTTTTAGTCAGTAATGCATGCACATTTCTAATTAGGGTTTTGACTGTTCGCCCGACTGGTTTTTAAGCGTTGAACCGCTACGATTATCAGTTACCCATTGTAGTTTTGGGATAGGCTACTAAGAATAGGGTGAAATTATAAAGTAAACATTTACTGACATTCATTACATTGGATGCCACATCGATATGCCAGAACTGTTTTTGGAAAGGCAGCACAAATTCACCCTGTTCACAAGCTTGCATACAGACCACACCTGCAAATCATGTCACAACCTGACCTACATTGCTTAACCTTTGATTAAATAGGCTAGATGTCTTCGAGTTGAGTGGGTAAAACCTAAAACGGGCTCGATGACCTTTGAATATTATTGTTGCGAATAAAGCCTTGTAGTTCTGCAGAGAATATTTTCTTAGGCGGAAAACTAACGTCTCAGACACTCAAAACACAACTGCCTCACCCCGAGAGTTAGGAGTCAAACCCCATGAACCTCAACCTAGTAAAATTACCGTCATTTTAGATTATTCAACTGCCCTATGTGCTAAGGCTCACTTTGTTGCCAGTAGGGGAAAAAAGGGGCTTTGGGCAAAATGGAACAATCGATCACATCCAATAGCCTACCTCTACACGGACCAGACAAAATGTCTCAAGAGAATTTGGTTAGTCAGTTGGTTTGTGTTGGAGTTGGCCTAGGCTGGCCTATATCTTTTGGTATCGGCCACACATAGGGTGGGATTGTGACTTCCTTGAACAGCAGTGGGACCAGGAGCCATAGATGTGTGATTTTGGTAGGCTTGTGTTACGGCCTGAGGTAAGGCCAGGTATTTTAGGCCTAAACCTACTTTTAAAAGAGGTCTTAAAATGTGACTCTGAAGGTCCACAGATGCTTAAGTGTCAGTGAGCTTTGTGTCTACATGGACTTGTTTCATTTTATTGACATTGTAATGTATGTATGATGGGCCCATGATGTTGTCGTTTGAAGTTATTCGAACCATCTCAAACGACATTAGCTGTCTGTCAGTATTGCCAGAGCCTGTTTAAGGAGAGCCTGGTCACTCCCTAGTAAGCCCCATTGTACCGAATTTGGTTGCAGTTCCACCAGAGTTCCACTGGGAGAGATCGCTGTCGAGTGCAAAATGAATGGGAGTCTATGGAGATAAACTGCTAAATGTCTCTTTCACCTGATTGTCGTTGAGAAATCTCAGATTTGGTTGTAGTTTTTGCATGTCCAACATGCATTACAAGTCAAAAGTTGAATGAACGAGTACTTGTGTCCTTTCAATTTCTTACAGGGTAATTGTTGCCCATAACACGCTAGCATTCTGCTAACGAATGCTGATTGGTTAGTGAAGGACTGACTATGACCAGATCCCGCTTGATGGCATCCGAAGCAGAAGCATAATGACATTGTAAAAGGCTTTTTAGAACAAAAAAGCGACTTATGCGACTTATGAAAAAATATATAACACCCAGCAGTGTGTTTGTTTTGCCCCCCCTTTCGAATTCAAAATTCCAATTACGAGAAAAAAAATTATATCCTGAGAAAAGTGGATTTTGAGGGGTATAGCTCCATAGACCTCCATTCATTCTGCAATCGACCGTTCGCGCCCTCATATGGAACTAAAGTGGTACTGCAACCAGTTCAGAACCCGGAAGTTTCCCGAGAGTGGCAGTTCTCCCCATAAACATATATACATGGTTCTCCCCATATTAGACGTTCTCTGGTATTGCACTCCACGATGCCCTCTTGTGGATACCTTAATCGTGCATGCCGTAAAGCAGGGGAGAGGTATGACCATAGGGTATGACATGGGGTATGGCAGTAAATGGCTCGGCCCGCTGCCGTTTAGCCTTCAGCTGTTACGCACTTTCCCGGTGAGCCACCAGGGTATGTTTGAACTGATTAAATCATCTTATGATTAATCTTAACACTTAACCCCACCACGGCCCGAACCACACTATGCATTGCACCTTGCATTAGAGTCGATAGGTGGCAGTAAATGAACAAGAGAGCGCATTTGACAAGCTGAAATTGACACACCCAGAGATTGTCTAATATGGGGAGAACTGCCACTCTCGGGGAAACTTCCGGGTTCTGAACTGGTTGCAGTTCCAGCCTAGTTCCATATGAGGGCGCTAACGGTCCAGTGGAGAATGAATGGAGGTCTATGGAGCTATACCCCTCAAAATCCACTTCTCAGGATATAATTTGATGCTTTTTTGGGGGAAGAAGTTTACCAGTCGATCATTTTTAACCTTTACTTACAAGTGATCCCATTGGGAACGACCTGTTTGGAAAGGATTTCCTCTGAACAATTGTACGAAATGCGAATGTAAAAACAGACATGCATATATATATATATACCATAGCACGTTTAGAATTAATTTGCAAAACTTGTTTATATTTCTTTTTTTGGCATAATGAAATAACACCTAATTAAGTTCCGAAATCTTGAGTAGATCAGGAAAGGAATGTTCAGATGTCTTCTCTCCTCAAAGGGGGTGATACTGGTTCAGAAGAATTATGTATGAGACAACCCATCTGTTTTAGTAGTTGGCTGTTATTGTGGTAAACATTTCATAAGCCTTTGATACAACAGCCCATCTATCTTTGTTTCCGTGTGACTCATCCTGCTTCCATATTCTGTGTACCCAAAAACCTGTGGAGCCACTCTTAACTCATCTAACCCTCTCGTTTGGAAATGATGTGCTATAGCAGGAATGCAGCTCGGTGTGTCTCTGTTGCCACAACCAGTCAAGTGGGGGTGGGTATAGTGTGGAAGTCACAAGTGCCAGGGAGACTCACTAAGCAAGTTTTCTGGACAAGTAGCCTAATATTCTACAGTTGTCATCTGTCAGACTTAACATTTACACTTAACACTTACATTTAAAGTACAGTGACTTGGAGTGAGGTAATGCAGTCAAAGCAGTAGTAAGGCTTAATGGGTGTGGTGTGTTAGGAGGGTGATGTTGCAACCCATGTTTTGTTGCTTGTGGGAAATTCATTTGAATCAGTTGATTTTAGGGATTGGTGTGTCAGTCAATGCTTTAAATCGTGGGTGTGGCGCTCGTCAAACTGATCATTTTACACTAAATTGGGGTGTGACCGAAACTAGTTTTGGAGGAAGATGTTGGCAAGCAGTAGTTTGTTTGTCTGATCCCCACCCCCTCTTTTTGCTTTGCCTCATTGTTACCGTTTCCTTATCAGTTTCATTAGTGAAGATCATTTGTTTGTCCATAGTAGCCTAATTTCAACAACACAAACTCAAGCTGGTCTGTGTGGCGTGAGATTCATACAAAAAAAGGCAGATGCGGTTTGGATTGTGTCACACCAGACTTGAAATACAGGTTGTCCTCCTGTAGTAGTGATGAGAGGGATTAAAATGGAGTTCAGGCCTACGGTTACCTTCAAGGCAGCTTGGGGACCTTGACATGAAGCCCATTTGAAGTTGAGGTCTGAGGAAGATCCCAAACACGTTCCATTTGTTCCTGCTTCTCAAGTGTCTTCTGAGGCCACTCAGAGCCCCACCCAATGCTTAAAAAAAAAATCTGACTTCAGACAAAGCTGTCCCTTTTTTTAACAGCATTGTGAGCTACAGAGGTCTCAAGAAAAATAATAATTGAAATGTCGTCAATAAGAAGACTGCTGTAGATGGTTACCCATTTTTGGTTAACAGTCTCTATAATGTGACAAATGTTGATTAGTACTATTATGAGGGTGACAATAGATGTACTTTTCTGACTAGTAGTAAGTTTTGTTGTCTGCTCCTTTGTTTGTCTCTTGCATCCCAGGCCATGCTCTGCAATGCTACAAGTGTGATTTGGGCCTAGGGAGCCTGTGTATAACCTACAAAATCCCTTGCGATCCTGGCGAGAAGTGTTTCAGTGGTGTCGCAACAGCAGGTAAGGACCCCAACATGGATGCCTGGCAGTGTCTTGGCTTCCCAAATAGTCTCTTTTCCCCCTGCTTTGGAAATTAAACCTCACCTGCAAATATGGTAGCCACATGGCAAACGTCGAAACAACGATTTCTGGTTTCCGTCTGTGGTGTGAGTCACCTATTGGGAAAGTCCCTTGTGACTCAGAGCTCAGTTTACTGCTGTGCTGAAGGAGGAGTAAAGGCTTTATATCAACCTGTCACTTTTCAGTTTGTAGTAATTTGATGTTGTCTGTTAAATAAGGTATTACTAAGCAAAATAGTTGCCACAAATGTTCAGCCGTCTTTGTCATTGTAATTGCACACGTGCAACAGGCATGCATCTTTTGATTTGATCTGTCTAAACCTTTCTTCAGGAACTATCAATATCAAGAGTAAGGGCTGTCTTGCTGCGAATAAATGCAACAAGACGGAATCTGTAACTTTCCCTGGCAGCAACAGCACCGTCTACACCGAGACCAAGACCTGCTGTGAATCTGACCTTTGTAACGCTGCTTCCAGCCTGGTTCACCTCAATGCCTTTCCCCTGGCCCTTCTCACCCTCACCAGCTTCCTTGTGACCAAGGTTCTGCTGTAGGGAGCATGAATGCCCCCCTCCAATGCACACACCCACACACACACACACACACACACACACACACACACACACACACACACACACACACACGGTTGTAAGAAATATCCTTATTGTACACAATTCTCATTGATTACCAGGAAACATATGTATTTATAATTTCTCCTCAAACTAATACAATTAAGGACATTTATTTGTCTCTAGCTTCTAGCACTATCTGTATTGAATTACTTTAGAATTGCGTCTGTGTATCCTTGGTGGAAATATTTGAAATTTAAAATGCAGTGCAAATATGCGTCACACTCTTGCATTGTGTACTTCTGTCATTTATGGAACGCATCATGTCTAACCTGTTTAGTCCAACGAAACCTCTCACTGATACTCTAGTTCAGGAGTCACTAGTACACCAGGGTTCAATACAATATCAGAAGGCTTCGGTCTTTTTCCACACTTCATCATGGATAGTTGAATTGCCTTGTATGCTGACAGAAATATTTAAATGATCCATGGCAAGGAAACATTTTGTCCACCTAACATTTCAGGCATTGTTTACTCTCTTACTCCTAAGTGTGAAGTCGTGTGTAATGGTCACCACTGCTTGTTACCCTACACCCATGCTTTACTATGCAGCAAACAAGTAGGCATTGAATAAGTGATTCACTTTCTTGGCTCATATTTGCCAGTGATGGGATAATATTTGGCAAAAAAATAGTTTTTCTTTAAAGTTTTTTTTACTGGATCATTAACTGATAGTGAAGCTTGATGACTTTGCCATTTCACCTCTTGATACATTTGTGGGGCTTTCACTGGCAACTGCATTTGCATTTCCAGTTTGATTATTTCTAAAAAGATTAATAAATGCATTGACCAGCTTTTCCTAGAAAGGACCAACATTGATTGCGATATCTTGATTTAACTTTGGATCTTGTCTTTGACCAAGTTCTGCTTGTTTCTCAGTGACCATTCTGCAAGTTTAATGAGATAATATTGTGATTGTATTTATCTTGTAAAGTTGGGAGAGAAATGTAAAAAGACAGACTGGTCTTGTTTATCATCGAGGAGTCTTTCCCGATGAACTGAAAATGGTATGTGGATAATACTGGCTGGTACAACCAGGAATGACTTGCTTTTTTAAGTGCACTTCCTCCTGAAATGTTTAAACTTTTTAAGTGGGAAATTTGTCACTGATGGATGTCTTTCAAAACTATAAAGAATTCAATAAATTTAACTTTTTAAAAGAAACTCAGCTTGAGTGGTTATTGATCGACTTGGGTCATTCCTTCTGATCTGACTAACATTGCTTTCCTTCTCAGCTGGTTGGTCATACAGGATTTTAATGTCTCCTGAAACTGAATTTTAATGTCAATGGGGTTCATTTTAAAGTGATATCTACAGTTTGAGACAAATGCTAAACATGCAGTTAGTGCTATCCTCTTGGGGACACTTGTCTGAGCCTTCTGTGTTTTGTAGTTTCCGGTTTCTTGTGGTATGTCAGGGAGGGCATCTCAAAATACTCTCCTCCTGACGTCACTCTCAGGATGGCAATTCACCTGAAGAACCTCCTCTCCTCCACCCCCTCTGGCAGTATATAAACACCTGGACAAGACTACTTTCTCACTCAGCCTGTCATTTCATCCATCCACCTGACAAGTCAACTAGCAAAACAAGCTTATTTGCAAACAAGAAAATCTCAAGATGGCAAGGATTGTATTTGGAATCATTGCAGTGATTGCATCCTTTGTACTGGGTAAGGTACATTCATAATGTATAAAAAACTAAATCTTTAGGATGAATTTTTGTGAAGTGTTTAAACGGTAAATCATTCAGATTTAAAGTCTAGGACATCCATCACTTGTATGGGGTTAATTCACTTAAACAAATGTACAGTGTGACGGTAAATCTATATGATAATGCAGAATATGAAGGATGTATGTAGTGTAAATAGGAACAGCATTCCTGTCACATGAAATTGAATGATTAAGTCTTTTAATCGTTTCTCTCATCTCACCCAATGCTCACTGTTTCATTTATTGTATCAGTAAAAAAAAAGTTAATCCCTACAAGAAAGTATCTCGCCTTGCTGTTTTAGTAAATGAGAATGTCCTTAAATGACTTGCCTGGTAAAATTAATGTAAAATGGTGTGTGGTCCGACCATGTGTCTAACTTAAAACAACTTCATATGATTTGCAGCGGATTCCCTGAGCTGTAACAAGTGCTCAGTTGGTCTGTTTGGGTATTGTCTGAACTCTGGCGTAGAAACCTGCGCAACCAACTCCTGCTACTCAGGGAAAGCCTGTAAGTATATCTTCCCTTTTCCAGCAGTCTAAAAGCCTTTTCATTACACACACAGCACATCCTTCCAGAATATAGACCCTTCTTCAGAAATTCATGCTAATTTGAGACAAACCAACCAACCCTCCCCCTCCCTTCTCTTACGCTTTTCTCTCTGTCCACCAGCCTTCCCTAGCATCAAATCCTTCAGTGGCTTCAACACCCAGGGTTGTCTGACAAACACCTCCCTCTGCAACACAACCACCACTGATGGCATCATCTTGGGAGCTAGCTACACAGTCCAGGTCACTTGCTGCGAAACAGACAAGTGCAACCCTTTCACCCTTAGTGGCGCACCCTCTTCCAAGCTGTCCCTTGGAATGGCTCTGGGAGCCGTTGCCATGGCCACCGTGTGGGGGAGCGTCTGATTCTAGATTAAAGACCCCATGTTCAAAAAACAAGAATAATTATTTTCAGACTACTCATGAGACAATGCTTGAACACAAGTGTCATCAATGACTGTAGTATCGCTTTAATCTTCCCTTTCAACCTTTAAGATCAGAGCAAAGCACTGAGTATCCATGGGTAACTGACACTGGCTAATTTAAAACAATGGTGTAAGCTGGACTCTGTCTTGTGTCTCTAAATGTTCTTATCAAGTGTTTGTATGATGAAATGGTACATACTTGTATGCTATATTTTAAAGCCAATGTAAATTAATTTTTTTAATTTAGGTAATTATGGATCCACTTGTCTTTACTTGAATGAAATAAAAATAAACACAATCGTACAAATATATCCTTGTTTGAAATTTTCTTTTTCTTCCTGTTATCATGTTAGTGAAATGACAGTATAAACAAAGAAGTCGAAGAAAGCTCAAATTAACCTCAAGTAAGAGAGATACTGTAGTTAGATACAATTGATGTTCGGGATCAAAAACACATATCATAGCTCTCATTTGGGCAAAGCTGGTTCTGGCGGGGGCTGCAGTCTGCGTGTGATGTCAGACTCATGCAATCGACTACTAGTGTGTTAACTGAAGCTCACAGGCCTTCCCCTGCAGGCAACATTAATACTGCTTGCATTCACAGACCTAAACACATGCTGACACTTTCTGCATTGCTATGTACCTGCAAATTGTGAAATTGCTGACACTTTCCACCAGCCCCTGCTCCTCCATGCTGTCTTTCTGTATTGTTCCGAAAGAAGATTGCTAATTAACTGCAATGTAAACTCTGTGTTTGACTTCTCTGACTATTCATTTGTGAAACCTGTTGGGAAGATTTTCTTCAGCTATGACTTGCATCTTACTGATATCGCCAACCATCTCTGGAGGAAAGATCTACTTACTTAATTGCTCCTCCTAAGACCTCTTCCTTTTTTCTCTCTGACTTTTAGAGAGTTGGACCTTGTCTTCTCTGAGGGTTTAGGTAAGTTATTGGTACTGATCTGTGGGCCTCTGTGAAGCCTTGGTATTTTGTTTGTTAAAAGCATCATACATTCAATTTGATTTGATTTCCTGTCCACACTTGGTTGGGTATATATATCATATGCTGTCAGCCTCATCTGAACACTGTGAAAAGGCTTCACATGCCTTTTCACTACACCTTTGAAATCCCCGCTCCCCAAAGAGGTATTGTTTGCAAACGGCCTCTTCCCGCTGCTATGGGTTTGTGCCGAGAGATGTGTACACATCTACAGACCACGTAAACACAACACATTTTTTTAAAACCTTTATTTAACCAGGAGAGTCCCATTGATATTAAAAATCTATTTTTCAAGGGAGACCTGAACACAGGCAGCAACATAAGAACACATAGTTACAGACAGAAGAACACAGAATGAGATAAGTTAAAAGAACATAAAGTTAAGAGTCAGTTACACAACCTGGTTAATTTACAAACGTAACATTTTTGGAAACCTGCCTCTATTTATTTTATTTTAGATTTAAAAGCAGTAAGTGGTATCAGTTCTTTGAGTTTTAAATCATTCTGCAACATATTCCATGATAAGGGTGCACAATACATAAACGCCCTTTTTCCCATTTCCGTTCTGGCATTTGGGACAGCGATAAACAGCATAAAGAAGTCCTGAGAACGCAAAGAGTATCGTCCGGCACTTTTCTGCATGATGAAAACACACAGGTAGTTTGGGAGCACACCAAGGATTGCCTTGTAAATGAAGGTGTACCAATGACAAAGCCTACCATCCTACCTGAACAGGCCATCCTACCCGAGAGTATAACTCACAGTGGTGAGTCAGAGTTTTACGATTGGTAATGAACCGCAGTAAAGCATGGTAAGGTCTGGGTCCACCATACGAAGACAGTTAGCAGAGGCATGCATATATAAAAGATCCCCATTGTCCAACACAGGTAAAAAAGTAGCAGCAACTAATCGCTTTTTTACATTAAATGAAAAGCACAGCTTATTTTGAAAATATAAACCCAGTTTTAACCTCAACTTTTTCACCGGGTAATGAACATGTGGCTGAAAAGTGAAGGAGTCATCAATCAAAATACCCAGATATTTATAAGAGTCAACTACCTCTATTTCACTTCCTTCAAGAGTGACCACCGAAGGGAAATTCTGTGGCCTACTCAGAGACTTTGAAAACAACATAAACGTTGTCTTATCTGTATTCAGAACAAGTTGTAGTTGAAAAAGGGTATTTTGAACAAAAAGCATTTTGCAAGAGATCAATTGCCTGTGTAGCCGATGTGTATCGGTGAAACTCACTCCTCAGGTATGTAACAGGCCACGTGCATCACCTTTGTTGTCGAATGCTTTTGCCTTTCAATGTCCTCCACCCATGACCAGCGGCTCAGACAAGGGACATCATTTTTCAACATGACACAAATGCCATTCTCAGGATACCTAACAATCGTGGAACCTTTACATCAACCCCATCAGCACCATCTTGGCCAACCCAACTCCAACCACACCTTCAGCATAAATAGATGGCTGCAGCCACCACATTTCTCATTCTGAATCTGTCTTACTACGCCCAATCCATCCATCTGGTCTTGTGGGATAGTCTCTGAACACCAGTTGATTATTTGACTCGGCCGATACTACTTCTACCAGGATCAAGATGAACAAATTTCTGTGGGCCTGTGTGGCTGTTGTGGCTCTTGCTGTTGTGGGTGAGTTGTACTCCACTGTATTCCATCCGGTCAAATAGGGTTTAACAACTTCTTTAGGTGGATTCCTTAAGATAGAATTTTACTCATTCCGAATTCCACATTACTGTTAAGACCTTAAATCTAAAGTCACTTAAAATAATATTTCATAAATCAGAAATGCCTTGAAGTAAAGTTGAATAACTGTTCCTAATTATTGACAGGATGAATGTGCATTTACATTGTGTCATTATGTAGTTGCATCCAATAAAAAAAGAGTAATGCCAAAGACTTTATAGGAATCTTTCCTCCTTGAGCCAGCACATAGTCATCACTGTCACCAAGTAGTGCTGGTCGACCACGGACAATTCAAGGATTACGTTACCTTACTTATAAACAGACAAAAGGATTGGTTGGTAACATGGTGAATCAGGACTAGAGGTGTATTGGTTCACATCTCTTCATCAAGCTTTTGTGTTCTCACAGCTCAAAATGTGATCTTTTATCCTCCTGCTCCCACCACCCCCCCTCTCCCCACTGCTGTCCTCCTTACAGCTGAGTCTCTGACCTGTAACACCTGCAGTGTTGGGATCCTCAACACATGTGTCTTCGGTTCTACGGCAACATGCTCTGCCTCAGAGCCTAACTGCTACAAGGGTCAAGCAAGTAAGGGGACTTTGCAGTACTTGTCTAACATGTTCAACCGAGCTACACGAGATAGAAATCATTCAACAAATAAAGAAACAACAGATCTTTAACATGTGAAGACATTTTGTCAACGGTGATGTTGTAATCTGAATAAATGTAAAATTTTAACAAGAAATTCAAACAACACATTGTTTTCATCATCTATTTTCTACAGTGTATGCCAAATTGTCACTGATCTAGTTAAGCATCATGGGTTCTCTCAGTCTGCTCCTTAGAGTCTAAACTGATCCCTAACCCTCCCTTCTGTTCCTTCAGCGTTCAACGTCTCATCAGTCGTCAACCTCTACACCAAGGGCTGCTTGGCCTCCTCGTCCTGCAACACCACCACGACTGGTAATATTCTGGGCGCTGGCTACACCGTGTCCAGGACCTGCTGCAGCACAGACCGCTGCAACGGAGCCAGCTCCATCCAGCTTCCTCTGACAGCTGCCCTGGGCGCCGCCCTGGTGGCCTTGTGGAGCAGC
Organism: Osmerus eperlanus; assembly: GCF_963692335.1. Classification (NCBI taxonomy): domain Eukaryota; kingdom Metazoa; phylum Chordata; class Actinopteri; order Osmeriformes; family Osmeridae; genus Osmerus; species Osmerus eperlanus. The sequence goes on from NC_085037.1 coordinate 6,516,452, forward strand.
CGAGCCTTCTAACCCAGCTCAGCCTCTTTCGGCTCAAACTGGTTCAACTTGATTGAAGTGTGCATTGTTTATTCTGGTTGGTTAGCTTTTCAGCCAGCACCTCGCTGGCACCTTTAAACAACATTCTTCTGTCTTGTTCTCTCCACCCAGTCATTATGGTGGGGTTGATTAAAAAGTCACAAGCATTATAGCTCTTTGCTTCGTCACATTATGTATAATTCACAGTAAACTGTTCCTCACTGACAATTACTGTAAAGGACTATTTCTGTATTTTGTGAACCAGTATGTTACCATTTAGCCTACATAATTCTTTGTTTGACAACAATCATTGAAATATTTCAAATCTTTTAAAACATATACATAGCCTGCACAGTGCTTTATGTCTTTTAATGGAAAGATTAAATAAGTAGATGTTCTTAACCCTTGTGCTGCCTTCGGGTCACATGACCCAAAGGTTCATAACGAACCACTGTTGTGTTTACCCAATTTTACCCAATACAAAAACAAATAAAAATAATTTTCTTTTAACCATTGCAATGTGGGGGGTCTGAGACAGCCCAACAGTTAAAAGAAAATGCTTCACTTTGTTTTTGTATGAGGTAAATTTGTCGCAATACGACGGTGGGTCACACGGCTGATGGGTCAGAATGACCCGAAGATAACACAAGGGTTAATATGAGTCTCAAATTCAGTTAATTTATTCTTAAGGTGTGTTGATGTTTGGTTGGTAAAGCAGATTGAGAGAACAAGAGTCCACTAAGTAACCTGTTCTGCCTCATTCTTCCTGTCCTCACACCTTGAAAAGACATAAATGCTGGAAATTGCCGTCATCCCTCATTCCAACCAGCTATTGGTACACAGGTCGTTAATTTAAAAGTTTCCATTGTCCTCTGAAGATATTCCTTTGGAAATTCCTCTGGAAGAACTTCTGCGACTGCAGAGTGGTGAATCTATCCCAACAACATATGCTTAAATACACCGTTACAATGCTCTCATGTAGTATTGTGAAAAACGTTTTCATAAACTATTGAAAAGCTTTCACAGTTACTAATGAAAGAATTGTGCGCAATGGGAGCACAAAATGTCACATCACTGGTTTACTGTGTGGGTTGAATAATGGCATAACTGACTGATTAGGCTGGCCCTTAAACAAATCAAGTACCTGAAGGTACAAAAGGAGATTGTGTGAAAGGAAGTAACTATGCAGTGATTAAGACAACTTAAATTCACAAGGTTGAGATGGAAGTTTATCAACATGAGATTATGTATAAATAATGGAGACGGTCAACATCCCCTATAGATGGTTACGTCGAGACCACGTTCAAGGATTTAGTCAGTGCCTCTCAGCTGCAGTCATAAAAACACCTGAGCAATGCAAGCCAAGTTTCATGACATCAGATTCATCATTGGAGGGATAGAGGCAGGAATGTCTAATACTAATTATGTGTATAAAGTCTTAAATTAAGACACCCTAAGCACAATCCCCAACCTTCCCCCACCCCGGAAAGTGGCCCCAGGGAAAAAGGCCTATCAATTCGTCCATCCCTCTTCCATATGCTTATGACACACTCATTTGAATTTATTGCCATGAACACCCCATTATGTTCAGAACCAATAGGAGCCCTCAGATTTTTATCGGTAGAAACTTAAGCCTTGTATTTTCACGGGTGCTAGATAAAGAGACAAAGGTTTAACAAAAGAGAAAGGGAGAGGAAGAGAGCAAAGACAGCAGGGGATGAGAGGGGGTGAAAAAGGGCAGGAGTGGAGAGAGAAGACCCGCTAATAGTAAAAGCCAATGAGCCCTTCTTGCAGACAGTCTCAGTGTGTCATATGTCACACCCATTGTCTCTGTTGTTGAATTTTATTCTCTTTCACAACACAACTTGGGAAGTTGACAGCTTGATGGAATGCATATGGTCTCAGAGGGGTGTGGCCTACTTTCAGTATGGCGTGATCAGCCAGGTCTTTACTGGATAATTACTCTCTCTTGAAGGCAGGAAGTTGTAACATAAAATAATTATGTGCTGAGCAAGGCTACTTGCGTACAGAAAACATGAGTCACATTCCTTCTTGTGTGGTAAACAACCTCAATGTTTGCCCAAAAGAAACACTTGTGACTTACCCTTGTGATGGCACAGTGCTCCATAAATACATTTGCTTGATTGACTGATTGATAATGACACCTTCTCCCCAGACACCAATAACCTGTGAAGTCTAGGACCTGTGTTGGCCAGTATACACAAGCAGGCTTTGTGGAATCAACGCAAACACACCTGAGGTGTCATAAAAATATAAAATGGCCTTTTATTTGGATTTGTGTTCACACTTTTTCAAGCTGTTTCAGTTTTGGAAATTAAAACTTTTTCAGTCTTTCTTATGACTTGAAGACAATTTTTGTTTTTTTTACATTTTAGAAAAATTAAGATATGGAAAAAAAAGACACATAGCTCAGAACACAAATAGATGTACTAGATCTAATGTTATTTACAGGATGGAGGAGCAAAGCCATCTTCTTGTAATATAGTGGATTGATGTAACAGCCTTCAGACAGCAAATAAGACTCATTAACTAGGACAACAAGCACCTGAGGGTGTTTGGCTTCAAATCAAATCAAATCAAATGTATTTGTATAGCCCTTTTTACACGCAAGCATGTCACAGAGGGCTTCACATATGCCCATAGAACTGCCCCTCAACCAACCTAAACCCTCAAGGAAGACAAGGAAAAACTCCCCAAAAACTCTCAACAGGAGAAAAAAATGGAAGAAACCTTGGGAGGAGCAATTCAGAGAGGTATCCCCTCCTCCAGAGACGGTTGGTGGGAGAGAGGAGCAGAACACAGGCTAAACATAGTCATACAGTGTCGATGGGTTTTTAAAACACCAAAATCCATTATTCAACTTTATAGATGTAGGACAGGACCGGGAGACTCGCGACCAGGTCCAGCGTTGGCTGACCGACGACCAGGCAGGTGCTGACAACTCAAACCCCCCACACCACAAGGGATGTGTGTGGGGGGGGACAGAGAGAGGAGAGCAGGGATTAGAGAATGCCAGGAGCAGCTAACAGTTACAGTCATAATAGAATGAGATCCCCACCGGTCAAGTGTGGACTGGTCCAGCAATTTAACAGAGCAAAAAAGGGGAATTTGATGCAACCCCACACACCAAGACAGCGACAGCCCCCCTCATTTGGAACATGAAATCTGTTCCAGGGGAAGAGAACTCTAAAATAAGTTATACTTAAAGAATAAGGATGGAAACAACCCGTCCCCCGTTGCCTCCAACTAGTAACATACTTACCTTTAACAGTCGTAGAATTGACTAAACAGTAACGTTTTTAACCTAATTTTAAACGTCGAAACAGTATCAGACTCCCTAATTGAGACGGGTAGTTTATTCCAGAGAAGAGGCGCTCTATATGAGAACGCCCTACCTCCAGCTGTTTTTTTCTTAATTTTAGGAACCACCAGATAGCCGGCATCTTGAGATCTAAGGGTCCTTGCGGGGCAATAGGGTGCAAGGAGACCGGAGAGGTACAGTGGTGCCAATCCATGCAGAGATTTGTAGGTTAGTAGTAGAATTTTGAAGTCAGCTCTGGCTTGGATAGGGAGCCAGTGTAGAGAGACAAGAGTAGATGTTATGTGATCAAACTTTCTTGTTCTGGTCAATAGTCTAGCAGCAGCATTTTGCACCCGCTGTAAATTTTTTAGGTGGGTAATTGGGAGGCCAGAGAACAACTCAGTGTGCTTGGTGAGCATGTGATTTAGATAGGACTCAGAGGATTAACTAAGCTGTTAGAGCTAATTGAGTCTTCAGTCCAAGGCTACATTCAACCATCTATTAGAATACTCCCATCTAAACCTTGCTGTAAAACCAAGTCTAAAGCTAAATGGAAGTTAATGGGTGTGAAAAAGTACTACTACTTATATAATAACTAGATAACTAGAGGGACTTGAGGGAATTGTAACAATTAACAAAATAAAAGTTGTAAGAATAAACAACCCAACTTGTGTACCCATTCACAGAAACTGTAGAGAAATGCAAACAACTAAAATAATTCAGTAAAGGACAACTGGTTGAAAGAGAGGAAGTCTCACACACTCTTACCTCACATACTAAACCAGCTGATGGCTGTCCTGATAAGAACTCTGTAGGGTGAATTTGGGTAATCTGACATGTTTTGCATTTTTTCATCTGAGCTTCCTGATTGACTAGTGCCCTGACCCTTTCTGTGACACCACACTCAATTTTTGTGATTTCAGTCACAAAACCTCAAGGCTAAACCTAAGGTAAAAGTTATGTGGACTAGACATTTTCATAGCAGGGAAAAAGACACTCTGGAGTTTAAGTGTCCCACATTACTCAATGTCCCAGATTACCCAAATTCACCCTACGTGAATACCAGGTGTACAGTACCGACTGTCTAAAAAGAGAAAAAGTAAGGCTTTATTGCGGGAAGGTGTCAAGAAACTCTCTCAATCCCTTTTCTTAATTAGTATCACTGTCTCCAAGCTGTCTCCCACTCTCTGATGTATAAGCAAAGCATCATGGGTATTTTGGGGGGTACGTTTCTCTCCTCAGCACACAGGGTCACAGGGTCTTTAATCGGAAAAGGCTTGAGGCTGCTTGTACTCATGTCTTTGTAGGAAGATCTTCACAACTTCTGCCTTAAGGGCTGGAATCACCCCTGAATTCCATTGCTGCCAGACTGATGTGTCACAGTCACATGTGTGGCAGCCGAGATGGTTGACACGCATGTGGCGGTAAAGGCAGCAAGAGAGAACTAAGAACAACTCAATGTTAGGCAATGAGTGTTCGTTGTCTCTCTCCAATGCACCTTGTCTGCAACTCTCTGCCTCAAACCAATGGTTCCACCTTGTGGATCTGAAAAGGATGACAACACAAGGCCTCAAGAATAAGACCATCTTCTTTGGGTCTGCCAAAACTCTTCCTATCAATTTCCTCCAGTTTCCAAGTGCCTTTTGATGATGTGGAAAACTTTAAACGTGTGGACGTAATACCACAACAGCTGTGGTGCCAGGGACTGGACCCCTCCGTGGAACAGGTCGATGGAGGCGGAATCCCTCAAGAAGCCAGACAAAGGTGAGACCTGGGCGCTGGGCAGTGGGAAGCCAGGAGCCAGAGCTGGAGACAGGCGAACAGGAGGCTGAGCAGCAACTGTCAGCTGGGAGTCTGGTGGGGAAGCTAGTAGAGCCAGGGATTCAGGAGACGCTGACTGCTGCAGCTCATGCATTAAAGAGTGGGGCTACAACATGGGAACAGCGGACTGGGCTGGGGTTAGTCACTGGGGACTGGGGCTCCTGGACGCTGGGTAGCCGGGACTCTGGGACAGCGGGGAGTGGTGACTCCTGGAGACTGGGGTTGCAATACAGGCACTGGAGACTGGGGCTGTAGCCTAACGTAAGGTAATTCTGTGCCAACTAGTAGGGGTGGGCGGATCGATCTAAAGTATTGATAGTATCGATACCAACGTTGGTATCAGTATTGATCGATACTCGTGTGATGATATAGATACTTAAGTTTCGATTTCACTTCTCTACATTCAGTACACAACTCCCTTATAATGGTTGTGCAAACACCGCTCCTCTCACTTCGCTCAAGCATACTTTACTCCTCCCCCACCTCCCCTGCTATGCTGTGAGTTGTTCCCGGTGTCGTGCCAAGGCACTATCCCCGGCACTATCCCCGGCACTATCCCCCGCCAGGATTTGCATCCCCTGGCCGCGGGAGCGTGCGTGCACTCAGAGAAGCAGAGTGAAAATGTGGCCATAGCAAATCTGAAGTATACTTCACATTTGCTATGGCCACTACCCTTTCCTGGACACAGTGAAACTTCTAAGTGATTGACACTGTGACACGTTAATCTTTGACTTTGATACCTCCTGCACTGTACCAACTGTTTTCACTGTGTTTCTGTTAATGTATGTTTACACATCTGTCCTCTTATATCTACATATAGTATATATTTTGTATATTTTTGTTCTATAGTTCTATAGCATAAACATTTATATTCTACTCACTTTAAGGTTTTTACATTTTAGTTTGCACTGTGCCCTTTTAGTTGTTATGTTATATGTAGCAGGGTCATCCTCAAGAATTTCAATGACCAGTACTACCTTGTCTGATCTGTGCAAATGACCAATAAAACTATTGTATTGTATTATTAATCAAATATGATTTATTTGGCATCCTATCAAGGTCAAGTTGCCTATAGCCTGAATAAAACATAACATTTAACTTAATTTGCATAGGCAATTAAATGGGACTTTATTGTAACTCCCATAAGCAGACTGAAATGCTGGACAATAAGGGATATTTCAGGACTGGTGCTGCCACGCAAAACGATTGACAGTCAGACGACAGGAATTGTACCTGATAACACTTCGGTTTTTGAAGCAATTTCAGACTACTCGAGTCTATACAGCTGATGGGTCCAGGAACACAGCTTAATCGGATTGGCTCCAACCGAGTTTGCCTCAAAGACATTTGTGAAATTGGATATTTTATTTTAAAGCGACCGATGTAACCGAGAACGTGCACAGAGGACGCTCTCGTGGACAGTGCGGATGTTCAAGGTAGCAATTGTGATCCACACGCTCAAATACAACACATCCTGCTGGAACTGGAACAAAGAATAAGTAAAATTGTCAAAGACGTAAACTAGCCTAGCCCACTTCAGATATTTCTGCAGGGGACAGTGACAACTGGTTCCCATCCAATTCTTAAAGCATCGTCAGTAGCCTCTCGGTGTGCAGCGTTTATCATGAGAGCGCTTCTACCGGACGGTGGATTCCTCGTTGGTAGGTGAAACCCTTACATTACTGCAAATCGAACGAACATTAGATTAATGTTAACGTCAAATTGCAATGTTGGCAGCACGGTAATAGACAGGCAGTTTTTTTGTTATATTAGACATGAGAAGTGGGATTACACTTTTTACACCAGTGTGTATGTCCATGCAACAAAAAAAAAGTGGTTGATCAACATCCTCCACAACCCAAGCCCGGGGACAGCCCTGTGGTGCAACTGCAACTGAATCAACTGCGTTTAAGGGGCTCAAACTACTTTGTGATATAAATCTTTCACTTCATATGGGGCTGGCAGCCATACAGTCCTTAACAATATTGAAATAGCTGTTTGTCACTGTTGTGCGGTGTGGGTAAATGTCCGCGCACCATAAACTGATTTATTTCAGTTAAATAGGTGGCATTTTCCCGTTACCTTTAGACGCTTTGCATGTTGGCTGCGTGTGTGTGTGTGTGTGTTAAAATAGAAGGTTTGTGTGCCAAAAGCGCGCGTTCGCTTCTCAAAGGTTGAAATCGACTGGCAAGTCAAGTCCGTTTTTCTTTTCACACCATTATACGTGTGTGATGGATGTCCCTGAGTGATCACAAAAGATTACAGAAGTTGTGGTTTGATTAATTTCGCTAAATAAAACCCTTGCTTACAGGATAAAGCTGAAGATGATGGTGCACGAGTCCATTATGCTGGCTATAGCTAATTTAATTGAAGCTACTGCAAACTGAAGAACAAGACGACAAAGTGAAGATGCAGGTACGACGCCACGTTTATGTTAAGTTAAGGTTCTTGGGGCTGCCTTTTGAAGACATTTCTGTTTCAGCCTCTGCCAATGTTTCCCTTGCGGAAGACCTTCCTAGAGAACCCTAGGAAACTCCAACCTTGGCAGAGGCTATAGCTGCGTAATGCAACACACTCTGATAGTGCTTAGGAAGAAGGAAATAAAGCATAGTAGCATACACTAAGGTTAAGTGTTAGCGTGGAAGAACTTGCTTTTTGTACTATTTGGCTGTTGAAGTTATGCATCATCAGGACTCGGAAATGCACTTCCAAAATGTTGGGATTTTTATGGGTTTCATTTATGGATCTCTCCTAACGTCCTCTGCCTATGGCTTTTTACTCTACATTAATGATGTGAGTGATGTAAGTTAACAGCAATGATGACACCCTTTAAGTAACTCTACACAGCCATGTCTATACAATTGTCAAGTCTACCTTAATCTGTCTTTGTTATTTGAAATAGCGCCAGCCTTGCCTTCTTGAACAGTCCTTTACATGCAGATATTACTTAAAGCATTTTGAAGAGCACTTCACTGAGCCCATCATTGCTGATTTAGAGTTTGAACTCATGCTTGCAACTTCTGCTCTGCACTCTCCATCTGCAAAATGTCTCCTTTCATTACACGATTTAGAAAGGAAGAAGAACCTCCTCTGCTTGCAGTGAAGCTAACCTTTGCTGAGAATTGACAGGAGCATTGACTTGGAAGATGCTGCAGTCTCCCCTCAGTTAGTCCGCACTTAAAGTATGTCTGGTTTCTCTTTGCCATCCTCTTCAATGTATTTGTGTTTGGTGGATGCAGAAGACACTTGCTACTGAAAGGCAAAACACCTAATCTGTGTCAATTCCTTGGTCATATTACCACTCCCAGGGAACTGGAGAATGTGTCCCTCAGAGAATGTTGCATTACAGAGTAGTCCCAGGAAGTCACTAGTTTTGATCTACTTAGCTGTGCTCGTTTCATGAGTTCTGTGGACACCTGGAATCTGGATTGAGGTGAACTGGTTATTCAATCTCATTAGCAAATTCTTCCCCTCGTTTCTTACTCAAGTGATGTTCTAGTTTGCTGTCTCCCACTGTGGATCAAGCCTTCTAAAGCCATCAATGTCCAGTATGAGACGGTATACGTATCTTCCCCCGATGACAAGCCCTCATGAAAAGAGAAATAGAGAAACTCCAAGGAATAGATCTTGAACATGCACACACACACACACACACACACACACACACACACACACACACACACACACACACACACACACACAGACCCCTTGTTATTGATGCCAACACTGCAAGATGGAGATCTCTGGTGGAGGTAGTGATAGTGAAGGGGCCATCACAGTCTTGGCAGTTCAGTATACTGTAGCAGAGGTGGTTGGGTGAGGCCTGCTCAGGATCATCTTACTGAGTGTGAACCCTACATTCAGCTCAGCAGGCTAACACAGTCTCTAGTCAATGCAGAGCATACATTTACACTAGTTTTGATTTCTACCAGAAAATCATACCCACCCTTTTTCCCTCCGATCTCCCAACCATGCAAACTGATGCAGTCATTCATTCAACCCAGCCAGGCAGCCACAAGTTTACCTGAGGAGCAAGGTCGTTGTGGAACAGAACACAATACACCATTGAAGTGTTGTCTGAACCCAGAGAATAAACGGACACTGTCTATCTTTGTGATTGGTTAAAGCCATGCTAGGCACGTATCCGTTCCGCTCCATACTATCAAAGCCCTGATCAGGAAGAATGAGTAGGACTTAATAACTTACATCAATAGTTTAATTACAAGTCACAGTAATTGCGGACTGCGTCTCTGCAGTATTTCGCTGAACAAACTCATTTTAATTCCGTCCAACCCATTGTTGCCAGCGAAATGAAAGGCAATTCACATAAGTAATTAGCTGTGGACATGGGTGAACTCTTTTACACAGGATACAAGTCGTCGCCTCCAGCAGCTTCCAGTATAGAAACGTCCCAAATTGCTGTCTGTTCTTGATAAAACAAAAAATTCTGTCTGATTTTAGCAGGACATGTCAGGATTCCTGCGCATTTAATGCTTAGATCATAATAGTCTTTTGAGATTCTCTCTTTCTCTCTCTCTCTCTCT